>NC_044495.1:44808793-45108793 GCF_902362185.1 Chanos chanos
CTTCCTTATCTCTTTCTATCATTCTCACTCAGCCTCTCTATCCCCATCCCCTTTGATCCAAGTTCTCTCTTTTATGGCCCAGGCCTCCCTGCGCTTAGGACCAATGCACACCAAAACAGAAACCCCTCACTGTAACACCTAACAGACACCAGGTTCGACGTTTTAGCGCAGCAACCCCCAGACTATTTGGTCAAAAGTTGATAACTATCAATTCGAGGGAGACTGGATCACCTCGGGAGGTTAGTTTCCCTGTGAGAATGGAATGCAGACCATGCCACAGGCTCCATCTGCATTGCTCCACTCGAGCACAAACTATGTAAGACAAAATTAACCATATAAACTAACCATATGACGTTATCAAATAAGTATGCATATCGAGCCATAACCATTCCTACAGTCATAAAAGCGCGGTAAAACTTAAAAATAACAAGGAGCCAAGTCACGAGCAGCTAATTTTATGACCATCGGTGTAACTGTGCTGGTTTTAATGATAAAGAAACCATATTTGGTCTAGTTCGGAAGCGTAAAATGTGGCAGATATGAGTAAACGGATGTAATTTTACTATACTTAAATGGGAAAAAGTTATGTAAAAGTATTTCAACCGAGCTCAACTTAATACTTTCCAGATTCCAAGGATTTCTCCTCCCTTCAGGCACAGACACCCCCAAAAGGATAGCAGCACCCCCCATCTGCAAATCAGATAAAATGCCGGACTCCCTGCTATCCTACAGTTCAGCTACGCTACAGTTCAGCTCCGATACGCTACAGCTTAGCTCAGTTGGGCTCCGGTTGTATCAGCCATAATGTAAGTCCGTCTGTTCCGACCTGCTCGTCTCCACGAAGAATCGGCCCAGGCTCAT
This sequence comes from Chanos chanos, assembly GCF_902362185.1. Classification (NCBI taxonomy): domain Eukaryota; kingdom Metazoa; phylum Chordata; class Actinopteri; order Gonorynchiformes; family Chanidae; genus Chanos; species Chanos chanos. Next base: position 44,809,655 of record NC_044495.1, read on the forward strand.
CGCTATGGAAGATCCGCGACGCTAAAAGACTTTCCTGGTGTCGTATGAAATATAGAACGGAATGAAATCTGGAACGGGTGCATCAGGTTAGCCATTTTCACAGGAAATGTGTCAAATTCTGTCGACAGTTACTAATGGGAACTATCAGAGCCACCAAAAAAGTAAAGAAATATCTCTATGAGCCCACTAATGGAGAAGCAATTCTTTTCCCGTATACCTTAGCTTAATAAACTGATAGAAGACCACAGGATGCTGTAGTCTACTATCAGTGTGTATTAGATGTCTATATGAACGGAATTACTGTCCGAAATTTGTAGTGTGGTTTACGAAAGATTAAGTATCATGTGTTGCTCGGGGAATTTATTTATTTCAGAGATGTTTGTTTATCTCATAGACTCGTAACATGAATCATGTACCTACCTATATTATAATTAATTGATTCTCCCACTTTGTGTCACTTCTAGCTGCAGATGTTTAAATGTCTCAGGTCATCAAAAACGTGCTATAACCTCTATGCACAGCTTGATGGTAAAAAAAAAATGTAAACATGCTTTCAATCATTTTCTTACAACTGAAGTCGTATTCTGTTTGAAACACAGACATTAAACGTATATTAAGATCAATGCACTGTTGTACTTCAGGAATAAATCATTAAGTATGATTCCTAATATGAGGCATCAAATTTACTCTGAAAGGAAATGAACCTGTGTATGGTTGTACCAAAATGGATATTTTGTTTTTTTCTGACTATATTCCCAGTTTTGCACTTATGCACCACGGAGATTTGTTCACAGCATTGTCCTTTCAGATTATTTGGTGCCCTCAGTGAAGATGTGTTGAGGGTCCTGATCAGAGATTTAGTCCTATATACTTACACAGTGTTTTACAATGTTATGACAATTTCTAACACTATAGTCTTAAAATACTACACACAGGGAGTTTTGATTTTTGACTTGTTATTTTTAATGGGGTTTCCAGACCTGTATCAAAATTTATGAACCCACACAAGAACAAACAGAGTATAAAAGCAATGCAAAAATATATATGCAAAGTATATACATACATGTACATGCATAAACCTACGTCATGGAAACAGAGAGACGGTGTGTAATAGAAAGAGAGAGGGGGGGGGGGGGGGGAGAGAGACAGTGCAATACAGACAAAAACTGGGAAACTGTCAACATCCAAAGAGGTCTCATGCTGGTCCCCAATAACCTGCTGTGGAAAAAGAAGATGGAAATAAATAGGTCAGGATTAAGTTTGTTATTACCTCTGCATTAACAGTAAACCACTCACCAATATTCTGTATGACTAATAGAAAAAAAAAATATTACTGAACCCTTCATTGTATAAACAAATTTCATGTGAGCAGGGGGAGAGAGAGAGAGAGAGAGAGAGAGAGAGAGAGAGAGAGACAAAAACTAGGAGAAACAGCAGAAGTGCTTAATAAAACAACGAAACAAACCTGTCAACGTCCCAACAAGTCTTGTGTTAGAGTCCAATAACCTACTGTGAAAAAAGAAGAGGGAAATAAATAGGTGTTTTTTTAGTCAGACAGAATATTGGTGGGTGGTTTATTGTTAATGCAAAAGTACTGAATAGAAAAAAAAGATTACTGAACTCTTCATTGTATAACTTGTGTACAAATAATGATGTCACCTGACTGTAGTGGTTGAAAAACATCACTGCCCGGCCGATGAAATCAGAGTTCTAGGATAATGTTACAGTTAAAATCAGATTTTTAAAACATCAAGTACATTTTCTCTCATGACAACATTTTCTCACAATACTCATCATGTCTTTGTATTAAAGAAACAGTTTTCCTTTTTGCTTACCAGGCATGCTCTTAAGAGCCCATGATGCCAGAGATGTGGCATGGTAACATCTTAAATGCCACAATTCTGCCTCTTTCAACGCTTGTGTTTCCATTGCAATTTCTCTGACCTCCAGTTCAGCCATCTCGTGAAAGAATAAAAGTGAATGTGAGCTGAAAATCTCATTTTATAAGAAAGTTGAAAATAGGATTTTCCAGTGGTTAAGACATATACTTGATTTTTAATTTACATGGTAAATTTGCGAGTTAAAGGTCATACAAAGTAAGAGACTTACGTTACAAACTAACACCCCACAGTTCTGGCTGTCCATCTGGAGCCATTGTGGTGGGTAGGTGACAGCCCAGCTGCCCAGGTCCCAAACGTTCCTAAAGGCATTTCTACAAAGATCATTTTATTATAACGAAAAGAAAGTGCAGTAATGTAGTTGTTATACTTGTTAATGCAAGGATCATCTATATCTCACAAAACGTATCGTCATTTTTGGTTCAAGGCATTCGTGAGGTATAAGACCACACAGAACATCTGAAATACCTAAGCAAGTAAAGATCTTCTGGCTGGATGTTTTGATACATTCCCAGTGACCCTCATTGTCTTCCTGCGACCATCAAAGACCTTTTGGAAAGTACTCAGTTAAAACAAACATTCAGTCATCAGTAAATTTAAAATAAATGTGTTAAATCCACTAATTCTCAAACAAACCCAAAGGACAAAATGACTTCCTTCCTCAGGGGTCTTTGCACCCAGTGACTCGGGGCAGGAGAACCATGGAGTCAGCCTTAACATCCTGTTTAAATATTAGCTCAGTAAGAACTCAAAGTTTAGACTCACATGCTCAGTTCCAGCTGCAAGTTGGGCTATCCTTGTGTCAACAGTCTGCAATGATTGAAATAAGTAAGTATTCTGCGCATTTTTAAGATGCTCAATATCCTTTACAGACAAAGACATTCCAGAAAAAGACTATAGTCACATCAGTCAGCCAAGAGAAGTCCCTCTTAGATGGTCGAAGAGACTTGAAGTCCTTTGCAGTGGCCTGGCAGTTGTTGATCCTGATAACGGGGCAGTGTTCATTTGCCATTGTAACAAACACACCAGAGAGCAGGATGCAAGTGCTGAGTAGCAGGGTGTTAAATCGCTGAATGCAAAAGAATACACAGGTAGGAAAACAAACCAGACTTGGGAAGACACAGGAGCACAGAAGACAAGCAGGAAACACAAACAGAATCAAAGACTGGAGTACACAATAAAGGACTATCTAGTTTAGATAAAGGAGCGCTCAGAAATCACATTGAACGTGAAGACTTCACGACGAGGTGCCAAACAAAGGGGTTATTAAAGAAAGGGGAAACAAAGGTAACAAAGTGAGTGCAGGTGAATGGGATGATGAGATAACAGGCCAATGATTAGTAGACCGGCGACGCAGATCTCTGAATGGCTGGAGTTGTTGTGGGAGTCATTGTGTAAAACCTACTCACCCACTGGATGGTGTCCTTGGTAACTGTTGTCCAATAATATGCTGAGCATATTTTTTTCATTGTATTGTTGATGGCCAGATGTCCTCCTGTACCTGGGCCATCATGGCACCCATGAAGTACCCATGTTTTTTGCTCATTGTCCAGCACAACAATTCGATTTTCAGAGCCATGTGTTCCGACATAGTACAACAAATGGTCTGGGGAATAGAAAAACTGATTAAATAACATTATATAAATACGTGGGAAGTGCAAACTTGCATGGCACCTTAAGTAAGTGTCAATGAAAAACTCTCACTGTCATTAATGCACCTATCTACATCTGTGCAATGCTCTTCCTCTCACATTACGTTGGCTTCGAAACCTTTTTGCTGCTTTCCTCAGTGCACACCTCCTACCCTCTCCCCTTCAGTTTTCTGAACCAATCAGATGAATCCATGACTTCTTGTTTTAGACATGAAAAACACACAACAAATAAGTTACTATGTACAACAGGATTATTGGTAAAGTCCATTTCCTGTTGGTAGTACATAGGCTGTGGATCCCTGTTCGCTCATTTGGACTGCCTTCTATCAGAGAACTACTGTGCATAGGACTACTTTGTGCGCTGCTTAAAGTTAAAAAATACACAGATAAAATAAATAAATGAATTCAGTCTGCCAGCTAGCGGATGACAATTGCCTTTTTCTGAAGGTTGAAATTTAAGTATTTGTAGTCCTAGCAGATTGTTTGAAATTAACTTGAACTTGTATGTCCTTTTTCCTCCTTCTGTGAAAAGGAAGACAAGACCATTCATCTTAAAACATAATGTCACATCAAAGTTTTCAAGCAACACAGAGTATAGAACAGTATTAGAATCATCTCTCTGTCAGTGTCTCTCTCTGCCTGTCTGCTTGTGTCTCTTTTTCACTATCTCTTCCTTAATTTGTATGTGTGTGTGTGTGTGTGTGTGTGTGTGTGTGTTTGCATGCACAAGAAGGTGGTCAACCACAGCTGTTTAAATCTCATCAGAGACTGGTCTGTTCTCCTTTCCTGTTCCCTGCCCAACTCTTTACTTCTGTCTCTATCAATTTTGACATCCATTTTTTCAAAGCACATGAACTCCTTTGTGGCCTTTGTTATTCACCCCACAGGTTTGATCACTAATTTAACAATAGCGCTTGTTAGCTTTTGGAACTTCATGTCTGTGTGTGAACTGTGTAGAGTTGAAATGATTCGAGTTTGTTGTATTGAACCATGGCTCTTTGTACTTAAAAAAAATAGAAGTTAACTGGGCGTTATGATGAGATTTTGTGTTGACTTTCATTTCTGTAGTTTGTACAAAAACAAGTGAATAGACTATATAGATTTGTGACTTAGTCTGTCTGTTGTTGGCTGATGTAATGGTTTTGTATTTTTTTGTTCAGAGAACCAGTTTCAATGTGAAAATGATTGTGAAAACTGTGAAAGCACACTGTAGAAGATCATATTAAATTTGTCAGTACAGGAGAGCTGTGACTGATATATGGATCTCCTCCTGATTCAATACTGATTGGGATAATGAGAGGAGAGAAAAACAGAGGATGGTTACAGTCCATATCAAAGCTTTCTCAGCTTTCTGTCCACTTCTGCAGTAACAACTTCATTTTGGTTTCTGACGCACATATAGGCTCTGAGTGTTTTTTCTCCCAGGGAAAACAGGATCCAGTCATCTAAACATTTATCTACTACTCCAAACATCCATAAGGATATCAAACATCGATACACTCATACATACAGTCATACAGAAGTCAAACATTCATACTGAAATCAAAATCAGTATGAATAGGACACTTCAAGTGACTCCTTACTCTTTTTAATTTTTTCCTTCGTTTACCACATCATACAAATTATGTACTGTGTAAACAGAACAAAGCAGTCCTACAGTACATTGAATAAGAAATCAAATGAACAAATGACCTCAGGTGACCTTCATCAGTCTCAAAGGCACAGAAAGAGAGAGAGAGAGAAAGAAAGAGAGAGAGAGAGAGAGAGAGAGAGAGAGAGAGAGAAGGAGGATCTGCAGGATTACTGTGGTGTTTTCTGTAAGTTCAACTGCTTCAGTCAACTCCAATACCCACACTACAACTGCAAGGAATACCTGATCAGCCAGCACTGTTTCTGAGCCATTCAAGACGACTCCAGTGCTTAATAAATGTCTTTCAGTATCCATGTTGAATGTTTTGAGTAGTTAGACATGAAAGGCATCTGATTGATAATTAAATGTTTCTGGGTATGAGTCTCCTCTCTGACAGGCACAGATAAACAAAAGACAAGGTTCACTGATTGGTGTTTAAGAAGGAAATATAATATTCCCTTGACATGCTAAAGATTTTTTTAAATTAAATGTGTGGTAAAAACATTAGCTGAATTGTGGTTTACATTAAAGAAAAATCTTTGGGAAAGTTTTGGCCAGAGAGTTTTTTAACCGAGAGTTTTTGGCCAAAATTTTTTCTGGGGCTGTACTGTTAGACACATCTGCAGAGGCGTCGGATGTTTGTTACAGGTATTCACATCATATGAGGGCTGAGCACATAACGTGACCTACATGGACGGATTCTGGACCTCGGACTGACTCCAGCGTTTAGACTGATTTCAGTACATAAGGCACGGGCATGAGAAACAAAAAACAAGGCAAACAGTAAAGCCAAGGCAACATCCACCTGGGCCCCGAGTCCAACATCTCGTCTGACTAAACAAAGCCTGCCCCCTTAAGCTATTTTCCATATGCTAACATTCCAAACACAGCCAAGGAAAAACACTCGGAATTTATATATTTTCCCCGGCCATTACATTGGTTATTTCAAAGCATTATGCCATAGCAGCTCCATGTAAAACGCTTTGCAAAACTTTGTGTTCACAACAAACCAGCTGCGTTTCAATACATATGCAATGCAGAATACAGATTCATTCCCAGAGAGCAGACCATGTGATAAAACAGTCACTATGAGATCATCACGTAGTGTTTTTCCACCCAAAGCCTGTAATTGCTACGTTAGCACACACAGCCTCAGCATCAGGAAAATATCTGTTCACTTGGCCAGAGGCTCTCCAGCTCTACAAGAGTGTGATCCACTGTCTAAGCTATCAGCTTCAGCAGTCATAAAGACTTAGAGACAAGACAAAGCACCCTGTAACCTCAACAATGCTTTCACACTCACATACACACACACAACGTACACACACACAAGCACAAACACACAGACACACACATATACACATGCACACGCACATACACACACACAGAGCAGAGGACAAGCTGTCTCTGTGAAAGTGCTCATGGTGACAGTAGCAGTGTTTGTTTTGTGAAAATCCCCTGGCACAGACTGAGACAGGCTGAGTTAGTCTAAAACTACTGGAGGTGAGAGAGACAGAGAGAGAGAGAGAGAGAGAGAGAGAGAAGTGGGCTCCGTAATAATAAACTCTTCAGAACCCACCTATCCCCTAAGCCTAACCCCCTTCCTTAAAAAAAAAAAAAAACCCTTGTCTTGTATCTATGTTTGTCTAAGAATTCCAGGGCGCAATACGAAGCAGTAAATTGACGCTCAGTCTTTTTAGCGATGTATGCTTATGAGATATTAGGAATCCGACTGATGCAATGATTATAAGTCGCTTTGGCTAAAAGCGTCTGCTAAATGCTAAATTGTAAATTGTAATAGAAATGACAGTGGTATGTTGCAAAAAGCAAAGTGTGAATATTGAATGTAACCATTTCCAGCTCTTTTTTTTTCCTATTCTAAAGTTCCACACCCTTTTGAAGTTTAGCAGGTGGAGAAAAACCTGTGTCCATGTGAAATATCAGCTGTGATCCTGTTGAGAGACTTGTCTTCTCAGGATACATGATTCATTTTATGTAATAACAGTAAGACACAGAGTTAGAGTATAGAGTCAGAGCCAGAGCATATCTTATTAATACATGTTGAGTCTTATGTAATGAAGAAAACCCACCTCTTTAGAACACACCTGTTCCCCAATGCCTAACCTCCCTTTCCTAGGGGAAAAAAAAAAAAACCCTTTGTCTTGTATCTGTGTTTGTCAAAATATTCCAGGGGCGCAATGCGAAGGGGCAATTTGACGCTCAGTTTTATTGTGATCTCTGCTCACAAGGTATTAGAAATCCGACTGATGCACTGATTGTAAGTCGCTTTGGTAAAAAGCGTCTGCCAAATAACTAAATTGTAAATTGTAAGAAGTTACTATATGCAAAGCCTCTGAGTAGCTACACAGATCCTGACACACTCCTGCAAACTTTCTGCTATGACAGCATTTCGTAGAAAGTTATTATTGGTAAGAATATTGCAGACTATTCCACCCTTCTTATGCCACTTGCATAGTTATAACTGATACTATGATTGTTTTTAAATGTTGTATTTGGGTTCTCCCAGGAAGGTTTTAAAAGATGATTGTTTGAGAACAATTTTTTAAAAAGTTTTATTTAGGTCATTTCAGTCATTGTTAAAAATAACATTGCTACATTATTGCTTTGTGAGCCTTGACAACCTTATCAGAACTCAATCCCAAGGCATGCTTCCTAGGTTAAGAATTCCTCTGATCTCAATGCTCAGTTTACATAATTGAATACTGTGGATCCCGAAAAAGAAAAACAAATTTTAAAAACCAAAAGAGGAAGAGAATGAATGGCTGCATTTCCATGAATACGGCTATCAAACAATAAAAATGTCAAGTGTATTCTGTCTGCCTCTAGCCTGTATTTGGTTATGAGTGTTAGATCATAAAGGTCTTGGAAGTGCTTGAAAAAACTAGTCTTTTTAATCAAGAGAGAAATGAGAGTCCATTGGAGAGGCTGCTGTGTGGTTGTGTTACCTGAGCAAAACTCTTAGGAAGAGAACCTTGTCACTGTGCAGTCAATCCCAGAGTAGCTTCATTCATAAAGTTTTATTTAATACTTGCTTTTGAATAAAAGCATAATATCAAGTTAAATGCTAAACAACTAGTAGTATTTAGTTAGACCTGCTACTTAATTAAAAGCAGTGATAATTTTGTATGTGTAATCAATCATTTTGATTTCTGACATCGTGTTTAGATACTGTGACCCACTTTATCAATGCCATAACAGACTCCGACGGCCTACTTTTCATAAGACATTGGAGGCCATAGCTAACAGTTTTACACTGACGTGGCGCCTGAGCCAGGACATGATTCATATGCATTTGTGGCGAGTGGGGCTGGGACCAAGGAAATTTGGTATAGAAATTAAGGTGTAGTATTAAACTGTTGACAACAGCACCTAGGGGAATCTCACCCCTAGGAAATTTCTGAGGAGGGCTGACTACACCCTGAGTGCTCTACCATAAAAGCAACCAGTGATGGGACTCCACCACCTAGGGACTGGTCTGCCACCTGCTTGGGCCCAACAGCTCCTGTCCAACTAAAGAAAAGAAGAAAAGACACAAAGAGACAGCAGTTGTCAACAATGCCGTGTGTTAGACCGGAGTATAAGATGGGTAACTGTAAAGAACGGACACCAAGCTGAACAGTAAATGAAAGCTCCGGCAACCTCACACAGATGTACTGTTCACCATGAAGCACAATAACAACAAAAGAAAACTGAAAAACAAAAGTGGGTAATACAAAAACACTGAAGGAACAAAGTAACTCAATACAGAACCAAATACAAACAAAATGGAGAAAATAAATAGAAACAAAACAAAATGAGGGGAAAGTGATGTGGCCAGCGATGAGAGTAAACTGGTTATGATAAAGGTCACTTTTAGCCAAACACTGATATTCTGCACTCTGTGTTCAGTCAAAAGAATATGTATCATAATGGAGAAGACGCAGTTTCCACAATAAACTACAGCTTGACTTTAGTGTGGTGGAATGATCTTGAATTTGACATTTAAGTCATATTTACATATTTATGCTCATTAAATGGCAAAAACCTCTGACAAGCTTTGTAGTGAGACGATTTGTAAGAGGCCCTTCACTGAAAGTTTACAATGGCTTTTCCTTCAAGAAAAAAAGTTGCAGAAAAATAATCTTTGTAAGAGCCTTACAAAGAGTTCTTGATGAGCAATGTCTGCCACCCAGCTACATGAAAAAAGGAGTTGTAATTGCTCCCCCATCAAAACAGAGACACACACAAACACACACACAGACACACACACACACACACACACACATACACATCAAAACAGTTGACAAATGTGTAACTGCTCAGGCCGCTGTGGATTCACTGTGTAATTACTTTGTTTGTCTGATGTTGCTTTTCTTTGCCCCTGGGGCACAGGAAAAGCTTTAACTGCTCCTCTGAATCAATTAGACCCGCTAACCTCAAAATGTATAACATCACAAACAATCTTTTTTCAATGCTTGTGGTCTAGTAGACACTGATTATCATGAAGCATGGTTTTTCACCCCCAGGGAAACATTAAGTAATGTTTCCTTATGAACACACAAAAAATAATTATGTGAGGGTGCATGGTTGTTCTTACCACAGAGCTGTTTCCAGAGGTCAACTTTCATGAGGCATTTCATCGAACACTAACTATAACATCTGTGCCCATCTTCAAAACCTGAATTTCTTAGATATTCTCAATCTGAGGAGTCCAGCTAATATTGGAAGGAGCTTTGAGGAACTTTTTATTCTGAGTACAATTTTGTTTTGAAAGTCATGGTTTGCTTTTAGACCAGGGTCTATATCACATTGCCCTGGGTCTGACCTGATTTTCATTCTGCTCTGTCGCATGAAGGGATCTGAAAACTTGTCAAGGTCTCAGTGAAAGTTTGGTCTGGACTCTATGAGGTATCTCTAGGCACAGTTCTATCCTGAATAACTGAAATATGTCCTTTGTTTCTCTGTCTGTGTGTGAGTGAAGTCATAGCTGGCCATAGTCCTCGGCTGTTAGATTTGGCATGTAGAATGGTGGGGATGGATTTGAATTAGGAACTTTATTAATAAACATTTTTGCACATCTTAGTAAACAGAGCTTTTTAATTTAACATCAATATAAAGACCTGTATCTCCCATGATAGAACTGAAGGAATAAGAGCTTCAGCTTTGGAGAAGGCTACAGAGCAATTGCTACTTCAACATTTTTCATCTAAAGACCCTGGCAATGCACAAAAATCAATAAGAAAGAGATTAGAGTGAGCTGAGTATCAGACAACAGTCAGTATCCTTGGTAACCGCCAAAGCTTTAATTCTGAATAACATATAGGTTCGGTCCCCTAGGAAGGTTGTATGATACTCTAACACTATGTTAGGGGAGTAAATAATTCATGCATTACTTGGCAATATGAGAACGTATTACATCTTTATGAATCTAACACAAACATACATGTGATTGCACATGGGAAGTTGAAGGGAGCAACTGTCTTCAATATTTGACCATTGACAGCTTTTTAGTAGTTTCACACCTGTCTCTCATGAAGAATGAGATTCAGCGGAGATCTGCTGTATTATTCCAGCTGTAATCTGATTCTCTGTAACAGCCTAAAGCAATGCTGGCGCACAGTGTCTGCCAACCAAAAATGCAGCGACCTTCAAAACCAGCAATGGCTGTGATCCAGAAGTCTGGAATCCACAGTTAAAATTCCAGGCAGAGTCTAATATCCTGTTTGTCAGCCAGGTGTGCTGAGAAAACAAGGTTTGGGTTAGCAGTAGGTTAGCATTAGCAGCAGGATAATCACACAAGGTTCCTCTGTCATTGATCATCAGCAGTGTTAATGAGGATGAAGGCAAGGTCATTCTTACCATGTCTGAAAACTAACACCAACTCAGGAAGAGAGGGCTAGAGGGGGAGGTGTATGGGAGTAGGCTTGTCTAAAGCTGTCTACTCACTCTGCCTTGCTCTGGGATAACAGGAGCAAAATGTCTGTGAGAACAACAGCTGTTCTTTTCCCTTTCCTATCACAAAGCATAAGGGCACTGAGTAAATTTTGGCTATCGAAACCTGTGGGCATAAGCAGAAATAAAAGTAAAAGGTTGAACGAGCTAGTTTCACTCAAACTTAAAACATGGTAGAGCGCTGTCAAGATGGCAATGTCAAAAAACAATCTTTGGTTCAGACTCTAGTACAGTAGAGAAAATGCCACACTGAAAATTGCATAGGTTTGATGAACTGGATTGTTGATGCTGTCACCCTTCCATTGTGTGTGATCACTTCTGTGAGTCGACTGTGTATTGGTGTATGCTATTTGACTGTGCTGGTGGGGTATTGATGTGTGTTAGTTGACTGTGTTGGTGGGGTGTTGTTGTATGTTAGTTGACTGTGTGTCAATGGGGTGTTGGTCTGTGTTAGATGACTGTGAGTCAGTAGGGTCTTGGTGTGTGTTACATGACTGTGTGTCAGTAGGGTGTTGGTGTGTGTTAGATGACTGTGTGTTAGTACAGCATTGTGTGTGTTTGATGACTGTGTTTCTGTAGGGTGTTGGTGTGTGTTAGGTGACTATGCATCAGTAGGGTGTTGGAGTGTGTTAGTAGACTGTGTGTTGGAGAAGTGTTGGTGTGTGTTAGATGACTGTGTTTCAGTAGGGTGTTGGTTGGTGTGTGTTAGCTGACAGTGTGTTTGTGGGCTTTTGGTGTGTGTTAGCTGACTGTGTAGGTGTGTGTTAGATGACTATGTGTTGGCGGGGTGCTGGTGTTTGTTGGTAGACCATGTGTTGGAGGGGCACTGGTCTGTGTTCATAGACTATGTGTTGGCAGGGTGCTGGTGTGTGTTGGTAGACTGTGTGTTGGTGGGGGTGTTGGTGTACGTTAGTAGACTGTGTGTTGGTAGGGTGTTGGTGTGTGTTAATAGGCTGTATTTGGCAGGGTGCTGGTGTGTGTTATTTAGTGTTGGTTTCATTATGCTGCTATAGAGACCTGCTGGAGTATCATATTACACTCAGCTGACCATGCAACTAGTTCTCTTTCCTCACACTGTCAGTGTTTCCTCACTGTTTCTCTTCTTGTATGTTCAGAGTGGATTTCTCTGAGACCCAGACCTGGTTCAGCTCCTCCTCCTCATTCCCCTGACAAACTGTTAGTCCTGATGCACTGCCCTGCTTGTGTACCTGTCTCCCTGCATGATTACCTTGCACCCATGTAAACACATGGTATTCTCTTAAGATTCTCTTAAGATTAGGCTTGTTCACTGTGGATAAATCTAGGGTAGAATCTCCACCTCTTGCTTCATTTAACTGAAAATTCATGAGTCCAGGCCAAAACCGAGAGGGTGGAAAAGACAAAAATGCTTTTATCATTCAGTGACAAAGAGATCAAAGAAGCATAAGTTTTTCCCTCAAGCTGGGACAGAGTGGAGGGCTTCATACACATACTCACTCACTGTTCCTTTGGGGCCTGCAGGGCAAAAAAGACAGAGGACAGTGGAAGAGTGAGGAAGCAGAGAAGCTGTGTTTCTTTCTCTCTGATAGGAAGCCAGCCTGATGCTGCTGGGGCTAAGCGCTACTTTGTGTGTGTGTGTGTGTGTGTGTGTTAACTGACTCATTCATACTCAGACATAGACTAGTTTTCCTGACTCTGCTGGCATGTCATATGTCTATTCAGCAATCAGGATTCATTGACACGAACTTTCTTCTTCTCTATTTGTCTCTAAACAATTTCACCTCCACACACACACACACACACAAACACAGGTGCACAGACACACACACACAACAATGTCACCCTCTCATGCAGACTGCTGTAACTGCCCTGGTCTCCTAAAACTCCAATTCTCTCCTATCCCCCCCCCCCTTTTCTATGAGTCCCCTTTGCTTTACATTAGCAAGTGCATCAAGCTTCATTTATTTCTGCATTAAATGCTCAGGAAGTGCTAGTACATCTGACAAATGACAATTGGTATCTCCAAAAGAGGCTTTATCAGGTTCGACCAAATAGTGGGTTTTTGCGAATATTTATTTTGAAAATTATTTGTTTTCAGGAAGAAAAAAAACATGTCAAATAGCTGGTGTTCCTCAGAACTGTCAGCATGATGGGCATTTGTGCTCCGCAAACTTGTGCTGACGTGACAGGAAGACAATAAGAGAGTGTAGGGGAGAGAGCACAGACTGACAAAGGAGCAGCGCAGCCTGATTAAAATATTGACAAAACATAGAACATTGCTACACCACTATTTTGTTTTGCTTATGGTTTTTTCACCGGTTTGCTGAGGTAGTTTATTATAACGTTACTTGTCTTTTGCTCTCTTGTTGGACCTGTATGATGGCGTAATAGGGCCACACTGAGGAAGGAGAAATTCTGAGATTTTGAGAATAAGGTCGTAATATTATGAGAATAAAGTCGTAACTGAGAAAAACTCATAATATTACGAAAATAAAGTCGTAATTTAATGAGAATAAAGTCATAATATTTCAAGAAAAAAGTAGTAATCTTACAAGAATAAAGTCGGAATTTTACAAGAAAGTCATAGTATTATGAGAATAAAATTGTAAAATTTCAAGAAAAAAAAACAATAATAAACAAACAAATAAACAAATGAACAATAAAAATAATTTTCACCACCATCCGTTTCCTGCTCCACAGAAGAAGCCGTGTGGTTCTTTCTTCAGAATAGACACAGTTTCCTGCACAATTTTTTCAAAATTCTGATACTTAAGATAATGTGGTGCTGATGTGCCAAAAGATTAAGTATTTTGTTATTCGTGAAACCTATACTAAAGTATAACTTCACAAGATGCTCCACACATTCCTCATTTTAACGCAGGTGGCAGGCTGCTCTTCTAATATTTTCCCTCTAAAACAACATGTAGCATAAAATTATGACTTCTTCTCGGAATATTATGACCTTATTCTTGAAATCTCAGAATTTTTATTCCCCTCAGTGTGGCCCTATACTCAATATGTGAAGCAGAGTTTGTTTGACGGGAGGAGGAGATTAGCCCACGTTAGCTCTGGCAGTGCAGTTAACTGTAGAGAGAACAGAGAGAACAGTTTTTATTTGTGTGCCTAATGATTCTTTGTTTGTCTGTTCAGCATCCTCCAATTACGGTGGGTGGTGGTGGGGTTCACAACATTCACATAGACATTTATCAGTTTAGAGTTTAGTTTATTGGTCTTAGTGTGGATTAGGAACTAAATGTTAGTTTTAAAATGATTTTCTTTTCAATGATGTTTATGGTTATACATGTTTATTGCTGGGTTTGTGAAAACCATAAAGCAATATTACATTTAAGTGTTAATAATTATTATAATAGTTTATCTAAGAACACTTAAATTAACACTTTAATATCCTAAAATTAGAAGTGTAATAAAAACAAAAACACTATTGTTAATGCCTATTTCCACTTTTATTCAAATACAGACACAAATCATCTTGCCGCCTCAACAAATACAGATACTCGGCTCTCTGAACATCCCTAATGTACACATGCAGAAATGCTACCCCACAATAGAGCTGGTATATAGCATTCTTCTACTCTTCACCTCCTTAATCACCCGCCAACACTATATTTCCTGTCAACACTACATTTCACATCAACACTGCATTTTCTATCAGCAATTCATTTCCCATCAACATTGCATTTCCTATCGATACTACATTTACCAGTAACAGCCCAACAGGACACTAATACTGTTCCTGTCCTGCATTCTTTAGCACTCATCTTTGGCTTGTCTGGGGAGGGGGGGGGGGGTTAATGTGTCCTGAGGTGAACCTGGCAGATGAGTATTTCTGTTCCAGTGAGAGACTGTTGTGCTTCAGCAGGAGGATACCTATCCCACTTCATTTGCACAAATAAAGGCCTTGGGCCGCTAGTGTGGTATGGTCATCACTTTGGTTGGTCTCAGAGTGAAACCTACCTAGTCTGAAGAAATTCTGAATATTTAGTTATAGATTGGATTAACCCAGATATGCAAAACAATCAGTTATAGTGTAATCTATGGGAGATGAAGACTGAATATAGCGCCTCCTACTGTTCTCCTTTTTACCTCATGCAGGTCTTCTTCCCTCATGCAGGTCTTTTTTTAGTCTTGACGGCTCCACTTGAACAGCAGTAGGTATCATGAATTTCATGGCTGAACAGTGACCACACAAAGAGCACTCATTCTAGCATCCCTGTGTCTACATTTGTGGGGCCTTTGTTTTTAAAACTAGCCAACCCACCCAGAGGTAAGCTACATGATTGACTTAATCCTCCTATTTTCCCCAAGGCCGAAGAATCGGACCCCTCAGCAGTGCCTGGACGGGCCGCCTTTACTCATTTCAAAGGGATCTGAACTCACTTTGATTTTGTCTTCAGTGATGAAATAAAAGTAGCAGCTTTATTAAGGGAAAAATTCTGTTTGTGTACGATAGCTGTGTTTGGCAAAAATAAGAGTTCCAGAAAAAAATAAGCACTTTTCTTTTACCTCTTTATGTCATTCCAACGAAAAAAAATCAAAGTCTAGAAATCAGCCCAGCCAAGAGTATGTCACCAGAGTAACTACATGCTCATGCTTAACAATGTTGGGTTTATGCATACCTGGATTTCTAAAACAAGAAATATAGGGCACATATATTATGTGCAGAAAATCAGAAGTCATCTCACCATTTAAAAACATGTACAGGAAAATAGCAGAATGTGCCTGGGGCATAATTCTCTCTATCAGAAATCCTATGCTAACTCAACAGGATATTTCTAAGTCCTACCAAATGAGCTAACTACTGAATTGCTTTTCCCTCTGTAACAGCAATACCACTTTATTTGTCCATTGTTTATAGCCTAGGAGCTCAGTGACTTCTCAACACTGCGAGATAAATGAAATTCTTACCTGTAAGATTATCACAAGCACTTTTTGCTCTTCCTACACAGTGCGTAACCCATAGAGTTTCTCTTTTTTAACATGGGGAAACTGTTTTCTGAAATTCCCAGCAATGCCAAAAGGTAACTGGAAACACTTTGAGGGAAACTCAAGTTGAAGCAATGGACCTGAATCAGAAGTCATCTCACCATTTAAAAACATGTACAGGAAAATGAATTGGTCCATTGCTTCAATGGCCGTAGTAGTAGTAGTAATAGTGGTAGTAGTAGTGGTAGTAGTAGTAGTAGTAGTAGTGGTAGATCTGTTTAATTTTGTAGCAGAAGACTTGATCTTTGTCTTGGCTGTGCTGCCAAAAGTTAGACGCCTTTACTTCTGGTCTATACAGGTTTTGCTCAGAGCTTTAAGAAAGTAAATAAGACCCATAATATAACATAACTAGTTGAATGGAGGTATATTTTTATGTTTTGAACAGAACTGTAATGTAGGTGGTTTCTAAGAAATCAATACATGGCGTTATGATGAACTAAAATGCTGCCAGCCTCATTCACTGCATTGTGTTCATCACAAAAAAAACTACACATGCAAACTTCGAGCAGCGGCACAGAACACAACGCTCCTGCACTTTTGAGAAAAAAGTGAACAACTCTGGAGCATTCAGGGAAGAGAAAGGAGTTCACTCAGTAGTTTATGCAGTCCAAAAAACAGTCCGACCCTTAACGAGAGTCAGTCAGGCGGCGCCGATGAGAAAGATACCCTTCACTTTAAAAGACTCGAACCACAAACAGGCGCGACCGTTTTGTAAATCATGTCGTACTGTGAAGCATTTAGATACTGTTGCTGCAGAGGAGGGAGTAAACGGGTAAGGGTTTTTAGACGGGAGGAGACGGATTTCTATGGATGTGGTACAGATTTACGTTGTTTCCTTTTCTCTGCTTCCTGTATGGAGAACTCAAAGCGTTTTATCACTTACTGAAAGAATGCTGTAAACTGTCAAGAATTCAGAATTTACAAAGTTACTAAAGAAACTCAGTGCATCCACCCGAAAATATGTTATTGGTTAATTTGCCTGAAAAGCTAAGTGCAGTATTAGCACACTGAACACTCCATCATGTGAATTTCTTTTAGGGAATCCATTTCAGCGTTCCTCGCCCTACTATTGTATTATCTGTGTAGGTGCTCATTAACACTTTGCATTCAGCGCCTTTCATAATATATGTTGAGCTCTTCAGTTTTCTCTGAAAAAGGCCATGTAAACGCACAAAAAGTGCGAGTAGGAAAGGGGGGCGACACTGACTTGGGGCTGCAGTGAGGACCTCATGGAACGAGTGGACCAGTATCCAACCGTGCTTTCCCACATATCTTCCCGCAGCTTTTCTCTGAGGAGGTGTCAGCGAGCCGGGGGGAATGAAGTGCCCGGGCTTTTGTGGAGCTGAACTGTTATGTGCTTAAGATTAACATGACAAAAAAGCCACTCGACATCTCCTTCACTCATGCGTCAGAAGGACCCTTCTCCCCTCTCAAATAAAACATTTGCACATATCGCCTCATTTGATAGTTCCACATGAGAATGAGAGTGTTATACTCGCGTGCAAGAGAATTAAACTGAGAGCACTACAACGGAATGATACGATGCGTTGCAATGAAAATGAAGAATTTACAAGCCCCTCTAGCAGACCCTAGTGAAAATTCGAAGGCCTTGATATTTTCTTCTTTCAAATTATTTTCTTTCACATGAAGAGATCTGCTGACATTGAGACAGTAAATAACATATTTACATATTTACTCAAATTTACAATGACGGTAAATGCTAAAACACAAATAACTCATGCTTAATGAGTAGTGACACAAATACTGTGAAGATATACAGTAAAACGTCCTGGCACTCTTACAGGAGTACTGCTTTCATCGATTTACACAGGCTGTAAATGAGAAAACTACCTCTCTTAAAAAAAAAAAAAAAACAGTTCGGCTTCAGTTGCTCTGTGGAACATACTAACTATTTAAGGACCGTTTGATTCTGTCAGCTCAGTCAATTTGTGTTTCAATATAAATCCTCTTAAAATTTCAAATTTGAGGAGTAAATCCGCCAGAGACTACCCAAACACTTTAATGTAACATGTACACATTTTTGGTTATGTACGTGGAGCAAAGGTCGTTTGCAACACGTCTTTTTTTACGTTAAAATCACTCAGTCTTGCCATAAAGTGGTAAATATTCTGTGGGTGCGGGTTCTGATTTATCGTAGACACATGCTTTTGACAACAGCTAGTTTAGTCACGTCCTATTTCACGAGGGCACTCCGTTATGAGTCCAGCTGTTGGAAGCAAGCCTTTTAACCTTGGTAGCTTATCTAATGGCGTATACTATGCATGTGATCAAACTTTGTCTACCGACTCAAAAACTAATTTTACGGACAAAACATTTTAAGGTCATATAAATGCGACTTGTATCTGAATAATAAATGTTCTTTACACGTGTTACCCCGTCAGCTTTTCATGTTTTCAAGGCACTGGTTTATTTGAAATGATGGTGTGGACCGAGGCCGTAAAGCAAACATAGTGATTGGAAAATAAATAAACTCGAGTCTTGGCCCAGTCGGGATAAGCTACTAATCCTCGAGGGAATGGCGCTCCCTTTCGTGTTCCCTTTCTAAAGACATTGAGTATTTAAAGATAGTAATCAGTTTAAGGCTTCTTGTGTGCGTTCAACGAGTGTTTTTTGTCTGACGTGCTGACAAGAGTGCCAGCGGAGTGCGGCAGCTACAGGGAAAACACTCCCGTCCATATCCTCCCAGTGGCAATTAAAATGGTGAACGATAACAAATGAGAAATACAAATATTACACCTATATACAAATAACACGAACTCAGTTTTGTTCTTCATAATTTTAGGTTTTTATGCCTCTATAAAAGGTACATCAGCAAGGCAGCCACATAGTGAATTTTGATATTTACAAAGTGTGTAATTCATCTTAGATAAAAACAATTAAAGGATCCCCCGAAACTCTATATAAAACACTGTACATTTTCAAAAAAACAACAACAACAACAACAACAACAACAAAAAAAACCATCGTATTTTTCAAGCCCTTTAGTGCTGGCATTGGTGTACACCTTCTGTTTGGGGCATTTCTTTAACCAAAATATCCACTTCTGTCGTCTTCTCGTTACGAAAATAGACCTCCATGACACATGCTCAAAATATAGCCATTTCGGTAGAATGCAGTCGGCCGCGTTTGGTGTTCAAATGATTAAATCCAGCAGTTAACAAACTACGTAGAGTTGCAAGACCAGTTATAACCAGTTATAATCAATGTCGACTGCTACAATATATAAACATAGTTTATTATCACAGTTTATATATCTGAGGGGGAAACAGCTGTGTTGGCAGCGTACTAGGCTACTTTCCGACAAAACTTTGCATAGCGAAATATCTAGGTTACGACCCCTTTTCATTATAAAATAGGCGACAACCCAGTTTTAAAGGGAACATGTTTGCGCTCTGATTGAAACCCCCTACCTTCAGGACCCCAAACGTAAACATTAGCCTACATGTAGGCCTTCTTTAAGGAGGCAGAATTACAATAATCTTCCAAGCATAGTAACATCTTCGTTACTTCAGCACCTAACGTCAGATCACACCAACGGAGTATAAATAAATATCTGTTGATATACTGATTATATGTGGTTCAGGTTGGTTGGCTGAACAACTAACAATTAAACGACTGTTAGCCTACTTATGTTTGTTTAGAAAATCACAGCCGATACAACGCGACAGTCTTCAGGGTGGAACTCGGCAGTGTCTTGTGCAGCCGGGTCAGGACATTAATGCCGTCGGTGATGCTCATTGTGTAGCCGGAGATGCCAAAGACTTATCACCGGACAACAGGACAAAAGTATGAATTATTAGTGATCCAGACTGGTCAAAAAACAAGTCAAACCTAAAACCACAAAACCAAAATGGACATCACCAGAGTGACAACATCACAAGTTCTACCAAGAAAAGCAATGTTTTGAATCAACTCCTGATCTTCAGGAAAGTCTTCTTCGATATCAGCCTCATCATCCGACCCACTGCCTTCATCAGTCGTGGGTGGAGGGTCGAAACAAAGGTTTTTCATACTGATTTTAACGTATTCGCAAATGTTCCGCTCAGTGCCGTCACAGACGCAAGTATCCAAGAGTTGCGCTTTTGGTATTCCTCGCATGTATGCGATAACATTTCTACATGCGTTCGTACAGGTCGATCCGCTGAAGAGTTTGCTACAGTGTTTTAAATATTCAGTCATTCCAGCTCTACACTGAGCGTCTCTTTCGCACTGCCGCCGCGCTTGCGTACATCCCACGTTACTGATTTTTGGAAGGCACGGTTCAATGGCACGTTTGGTGTTTCGACATACAAGGTCCGAGGCACAACTACAATCCTCCAGTGCTGGGCCGTTTTTAGTGAGGTTGAGCTGCACAAGCGAGGATATGCAGTGACTCGGACACTTCGTTTTCTCTCCATTCAGTATTGACGCACAGGCATGCAAGTACTGCCCATATGCGTAGTGGCACTCTGGCTCCGACTGACAGTTCAGAATTGCTTGCCAGCATATCAAGCGACGGCCGTGGCTGGGGTAAGCAATGCATAAATAACCAAAACACAAAAGTGCACAAACAAGAGGCCAAATCAGTCTTGGACTGCTTTGATCCGAACCGGCAAATCTAGACATTGCTATGGAATTACGGTCGGTTCGGAGTCAACTTGAAACATATGTAAATCGTTCCTCCATTTCAGCAAATTCCGCAAATCACATACATCCCATGTCATTTCCTCTGTGTGTCAGAAATACAATATACACTGCCTCAGTGTTTGGACCGACTGTGTGAAACTCAAACTGTTTTGAAGATTTAAGGAGCACCAAGCCATGCAGTTAGTTTATGAGTCTACGTTCCAACCGCGCTGATATATCTAGAATCCATAAACGCCCAATCAGACTAAGTAGTCTACTCGCTTGAAGATTTTCCTGGCTAGCTTCGAATACTTTGGTAAAAGCATCTCATTCCAGGAGTGCAGTAGCTTCGTATAGGATGTCGCTTAGTTTGCTGATGATTAGAATCCGGACTCGCTTTCCTCTGCTTCGCAATGAACTGCCAGACGAACTCTCTGACGGTTTCATTAATTTTACAGATGAAGAGCTCCTTAAGTCATTGCAATTAAGAGTTACACTACACTATTACACTAATTACACTAATTATAATTCAAAGCAAACAAACAATGAAAAATGTGCAAAATTCCCGATTCACATGCTGACCCTCGTTTTCTGCATTCGTCCGTCCTCATCCACTCTACCTCAAGCAGAAGTTTTATCCGTTTCTATTGGTCGGACCATTTGTTGTTGTAATTTTCTACGTTAGTGAGGGGCGGTAGCTGGGGGTGGGGCGAGAAGATCTGGAATGGTTCGCCAAAAATGTTGCAATCTTCCGGGGAGGGGGGGGGGGGGGGGGGGGGGCGCAGGATAAATTCAGTGTATTGGCCTAGTCCAAAATTATTTTATTTTACAGTAATTACACTAATTATGAAAAAAAATCGTGCACAATTTCAAGGGGAAAATCCTCTATTTTTAATATACAGGTTCTCAACTTTTTATTTTTGTAGCATTTAGGTTCAAATGATTCCCATTTTTTAGTAAGGATTTCTTCTCCAAAATATGTCATATCCATTGGCATCTGTAACATTGGATTCTCTTAGCCAGCTAATGTTACCATATGATGTCATTCAGCTTGCATGAGGTCATTCAGCTTTCATGCACAGACCAGAGAATGTGCTGCTATGGTTTCTCAGTAAGCTAATAAGCATCAATCAGTTTTTTAATGAGATCCTGCATTTGTCATGGGCTGATTTCAAAGGACATGTGAAACTCCAGCCACTGATTACACTACACCATTAGTTTTATCACTGACCATAGAAAATCTTACATTTTATCATCAGCAACTGGAAAATGCATTCACAGTGACAGGTTTGATGTCATTTCGGCTGGGTTGCTTCCTTAGACAGGAAGTGAGTCTACTTTAACAATAATCCTTCCCAATAGTGTTCCGTCAGATAACTACAACAAAAAAGGCTGCAAAGCTGGTTATTAACCAATCAGAAGTTCCAAAACCAGCCATGAACAAATTCAGACTTTAGATATGACAATTTATGCCAGAGAAAAAAAGACGCACATGTGTGAAATAATATTGTACAAATGGTGAAATGGTACTTTGAACATTGCCAGACTGGTCAGTGTTGAGTTACTGGGAACTATGCATTTGCCAAAAGTACGGTGATGGCGTGGGTGGGTGTGTTGAGGCAGATCAGGGTGTTCAAACAAAGATTCAGAGGTTGCGGAATGTACCTTCAGGGCAAGGGTAATAGGCCTTCGCTGAAAACAACATACTTAGAGTCGGTTACGGACGGTCAAAGCCTGACAATGTCAGAGAGGTGCTCTAGAATTGCACTAGTTCACCATGATGGATGCAGGCTACCTGATCCCTTCCCAAGTCTGTTCCCTGAAGCAAACACTGCAAGACTGTGAACCATACCTGTGGCTTGTTTCCTTACATCTTACAGTCATTGAGTTGCATGCAGATGGTTTAAAGTACTAAAAACCCATTTATTTTTAATAGTGAGCTGAAAAAGTATTGAGGAAACGGTGATAGCTCAGTGTTTTTAACAGTATGGGTTACCACAGCAATGCACTCTACTGGGTTAGAATTTTATAACAGAAGACCAGATTTTTTTTTTCCAAAAGTGAATTTCCACTCTTGTTATTATTTTCAGTTTTGTTTTGTCACAAATCATTCATACAAAACAAACAAATTTAGCAATCTGTCACAACTCAGCAAAGCATTTTAGTTTTTTTTAAATCATCTAAAGGATTTCACTGACACAGTAATCCCCCCTCAACTTTCACCCCTTCAGGTGGAAAAAAAAGAAAAAGAAAACAGGGTGTAATATAAAATAGAGTGTGTATATGTGTGTGTTTCTGTGTGTCTGAATGTTTAAGAAAGGAAATATCACTCACTCACTCATTATCTAAGGCACTTATCCTATTTAGGGTCGCAGGGTGCTGGAGCCTATTCCAGTGTTCATTGGGCGAAAGGCGGGAAACACCCTGGACAGCTTGCCAATCCATTGCAGGATTGCAATTTAGTATCTCCAGTTTGCCTGACCTGCATGTCTTTGGACTGTGGGAGGAAACCGGAGCTCCCGGAGGAAATCCACACAGACACAGGGAGAACATGCAAACTCCACACAGAAAGGACCCCTGCTGCCCGGCCCAGAATGGTACCCGAGACCTTTTTGCTGTGAGGCGATGGCACTATCCACTGCGTCACCATGCACCCCAAGGAAATATCAGACGAAAGAAAATGGGAGTATATAAATAATCTATTTATATGTATATGGACTTTCTTCCTCTATGGCTTTTTTAGGAAGACAGATAATGATAACAGAGTAAATGGAAGAATACGGCATTCACTCACACCCCCCCACTAAAAATGTAGAATTCTGACACTTTTTTTCAAACACAGATGCCTCAAGATGCCTGCAGCACAGCACCACAGCATTAAATGATATCATTTATAGTGTAGATGGTCATCATAGATCAAGACTTCCTCCCCGCTCCTATACTATACACACAGAGTCCCAATGATAGCTGCATATCTGCAGATGAGTCAGCTCTGAGTTAGCATTCAAGCAATTTCCATTCCTTAACATTGCTGTCTGAACACTGTTCAGACATCTCCATTCCACACCATCCATTTCCAGTTCTGACTAATTTCAAGCATTTTTACTTATTAGTGAACTCAATACTCTTTCATCTCTTTCATTCAATTGTGATGAACTGTCTGTTTAAGGATTATGGAATGAAATCACTTTAACAACCTGGAATAAATGGTCTTTGAACTTTTTCTAATGCAAATCAACACTGACCTGGCTTGTCTATACTAACAAAAATTTACATTTGTCCCATCTCCTTTTTTCTAGTTCATTTTTTGCAGGGAGACAGCTACTGCCAGGCTCACCAGGCTAGTGCAGTGAGACAGAGTTAGACAGGTGGCTGATCAGACTGCTCAATGATAAACTGCTAAAGCAATAAGGTAAGACTGCCACCTCCGGTCAGAGCACCATTTATACTGGGTTAATTAGTAATGTTGCCAGAAGAAATCAAAACAATCCCAAGCGCATACTTTATTTTTCTCTAACCCGGTTCTCTAGAGGTTAGAGAAGTGGGCTCGTGACTGAAGGGTTGCCGGTTCGATTCCCAGGACCGACATCCACGGCTGTGTGGCCTCAGGCAAGGCACTTAAGCTAAATGCCCCCCAGGGGACAAGGAATGCTGCTCACTGCTCCTGTGTCTGGTGTGTGTGCGTTCACTACCGGTGTGTTGGATGGGTTAAATGCAGAGGACAAATTCACTGCTCATTGTTCATAGTGTGTGTGTGCGATCACAGAGATTTACATTTACATTCAGTACACTTTACTCAGTATTCTTGAATGTTCAGTTGACTCACTGTAATCAAAACAAGCTGGTACTGAAAAATCAAACAGAATGCTGCGTTGAGGAAAATTAGAATATACTAGGATAACTTATCTCTCTGTATTTTTCCATTACTATATATGTAAGAAAACCAAGATGAGAACAGATCATGAATGTCATACGGCTCTTACATCAGCTATACTTCTTTCAGACCAGTGGGAGAATCAACGGCTTCATCCCAGGACGGCGCTGCCAAATGGTATAGCTCTGCAGACTGATCAGCTCTCAGTGGTAAATGACAGATTACAATTCCCATCACAATAAAGATATTAATAGGGATATCTGTGTGGTCTGGACTGTCAGAATATTTTTAAATATGAAAAGGTCTTAAAATGGTGCATCTTCTCATCTGGCTAGTTGTGGTCCATTTCAAATGTGGGCAATGTGAAGCATAATAATGCCAACATTTCAGTCTATTCTAAACTCAAAGCAACTAGGAGCACATTTTGTTAACAGAGGCATGGACTAGTGGTTTAAACCTTCAAAACCCAGACTAGTTACTAGTCATTACACTGTCTACCTGTCTGACCCTCAGTTATAACCTCTTGTGACTGACAGCTACCTGACTGGGACTCACTGAACCCCTGGGCATGTTGACTCACCGGATAGTAGAAAATCAGATTTCCAAGCACATACTTCATACTCCTCTACTCAGCACATCCAAGACTGTTTACACAGGCCATAGGGCCTGTGGTACTCCAATAGAAAGAGAAATGGCATCTGCACATCTGGACAGGCAGGCTAATAAAGACACAGTTCTCTTTGAACATAAATATAGTCCACTTCACATGGAGGAATTCTGTAGAAACTCAAAAGAATAAAGAGACAAGAAAGCAAGCCTCTCAAATGCATCGCAGAATTGGTCCTTCAACATTCCAGGCCAGCTGTTAATCAGACTTAGCTTATTTTATGCATTTTCAGAATGACAAGGCTTGCAGTGGTTGTATGGGTGAGATCGTCTTGGAGTTGAATGGTAAGGTGTGTTGCATGTGAAACAGCATTGTGGTCCATTTGCTGTACAGCAATATTTGTATTGTTACTGTGGAATTATTCGTTTAAACTAATACAAAGTAATGGAAAAATCTAACAGACCAGCAGTTTTCTCTGTCTCACAAAAAGGCACAGCTCTCTACAGGTCTGTCATGTCAACGGAATCTGAATAATATATAATGTGTGATTATATCATTGCAAACTGACACAACAATTCAGTTTCTCACTCACCCCACTGCGCATGCACACAGAATCAAGGCTCTGCGTTGCAGTGGCTGTTTGGGGTTATAGAGGCAAGGCTGTGAAAGTCTGGTATGCTTCTGGCATCTGAAACATCTCTGCATCACTATGAAGCCACTTTACAAAGCTCAGACTGTGTTTTTAATAGGTCAACAGCGTGGAGCTAAAATCAATGCCATGTCAGAGACTGCAAGACTAACTGAGTGACACAATGATTTCATCTCTAAGTAAAGAATTTAAAATAAAATAAAATAAAAGTTTTTTATGATAAGATTGTGCCCGTTTCCAAATAATACTTCCATAACTGTGCAATTATAATTAAATCCACATTCACAAACTAGATCCATCTCAGCAACTGTACGTGAGGCCGCATTTCTTTGGCTGAAGTGTTGGTAGAAACTTACACACAGCCTTGTTCAGCTCAAAACAGACCTTATGAAAATTCACATGTAACTGACTAGATAACTAACTCTGAGTTTTCACTGAACCTGCTTTCTGAAACAGGGCCCAGTTCATCCTGCTCGTGGGCTGATTATTGATCTCACCTGTGGCCTGTACTATGAAGTAAGGTAAAGATAACTTCTGGTTAAGTTAACTCAGAGTAAGCAGTAAACCTCCTAGTAGAAGAGCCCTATGACTTCATTCTCCCAGCAAAACAAAGCCATAAGGCTCTTCTATTAGGAGGTTTACTACTCACTCTGAGTTAACTTAACCAGAAGTTACCTGGATAAGCCAGTTACATCATTTCGTAGTACAGCCCTCTGGTCTCCGTTCATGGACTCAAACCCGTAAATCAGGAACTCCTGTTGCTTTGATTTGGCTCTCATTGATGTTTTGGATTAAACTGTGCTCTCCTTTTGCATCCTGTACCTATTAATCAACCTTGTACCATAATTACGGAGACAAACCACCTTCATTTTTAAATTTTTAAATTTATTTTTTAATTTTTTTCAAACAAACTGGCATTATAGATTAAGTGGCGTGTTCTCAAAATGTGGAAAACTGAGCTTCCTCAGTTGAGTCCTCAGTGAGTTTTAGTGGAAAGAAACGATGTATTGTACACTTTAAACATCTCAGGTGGCTGCAGACCAGTAGTCTCTGGTCTTCAGTGTATACATTGTACATTTTTCTGCTTCAAAACTGTTGGAGTTTCATTAAGTTTAACAAATTGTTTCAGTTCATTAAGTTTTACAAATCAGTTCATTTCACCATGAAGGAGTTACATACGTGTAATTAATTTCTTAATATGGGAAATGTAGACTTATTACAAAATAAAACCTGTTTTGTCTACAATTATTAAACACATGATACATTAATGTCGATACAAAATATTCCTCCAATGAGTGGTGGGAGTTTGGAGTCCATTCATTTCAAGAGACTAAAGAGACTTCAGCATTATTCCTGAGACTGTTTATAGTGATATTGGACTCTTATAAACTTGAACTTGTACTTGTGTGGTTAAAGAATCTTGAGGAAAAAAAGAAAAAAAACCCACTGGTGATCAGACGTTGCATGGCTTGACCTGACCTGGCATGTATGTTCAAACTACACCTTACTAGCTTTACTACTTTGTTATCTTTCCACACCCCACCCCCATTTCCTTTTCCTCCCTTTTTCATTTTGTCCTTTTTCATTCTCCCGTTTCTTCATAGATCACAATAAACAACCTTTTGATCTGTTTTCTCCTTTGCACTAAACATCACCTATATGAAGGTGCAGGTATTTCCTTTAATGGTTTAGACACTGGACATGACAGTAATTGAGCAGAGTTCGCAACTGAATAGACTGTGGAATAGATGATTGAGAACTCCTCGGCCAAGAGAGCTTCATTATTATACGTTTGGGCTGAATTCTTGCTGAACCAATGTTGAAGTGAACAGAGTTAATGGGGCCAGTAATTGACTGGTAAGGTAATTCGTGTTCATGTTTATACCACCATTCAGACTAGCCCACTGCTTCTAATCTATATAAAACCATTCTCACAGTTCACCTCTGTTATCCAACTATTATAACTGACCTCAAAAACAAAAGTTGATAAGTTTTGCTGATGACTGAATCTTGTCTACATGCCTCTTCCCTGTCAGAGCAGCCATAAACTGCTCTTATTCACTTTCTGTTCTGTACTATTCCATTCTCCTCATATGACAGCTACACGTTGCTGTCTGTAAGGTGCCAGTGTACATTCCCTCAACAGTACTCTGAGTGAATGAGGAGAAAGATGAATATTTTGAAGTTGCAGGACATGGTGAGAATTTGTGGCACTGAGGGGAAATGTAATTGAGATCATACGTAGTTCTGAGAGTCATACGAATACTGTGTACTTCATAAATCTCTTGGGAGAAAGCTTGTGATCATCATCCAAAAATCTACACTCTGCAGGGAATGGTTTGTTTTCTGGAAAGTTCATCTGTGCAAGCTGTTGCTGGCTCTATTTTTTATGTCTTTCTCAGAGGAGAAAACAGCTCAATTGAAAAGTACATTTAAGTTCCAACTGAAACCAAGCAACTGAGCCAAAGACATACGCACTGAATTTTGAAAAATGTTAAGCATTATTATGCACATGGATATATTTACATACTTTTACAGACTGTACTGTTAAATGTCACAAGTACTCGGTAGGCTTTTGAAATCTATAAAACTATATTACAATGAAGTACACCGTCGATCTACACATTCCAGGCCATGGAAGTGGTCTGCCGAGAGATGGAGTGTGAGTGTTTTTCTATTTCGACTCGGGTTTGGGCTGTAATGAAAATATGGTGCTTTGGGTTCTGGGAGAGAGGACCCAATGCATGGCAATACACTCAGGAGGAATATTTGCTTTTCAACATTATATGCAGTGCTTTGGTCAGGCAAATGTTCTGGTCCCATGCAGAGGAGTGATTTTCCATCGGCATAGCTCCTTTTCTTTTGGCTCTGTCTGACTGTGAGGTGTCAGTCACCTGGGTCGGTTATAGAGAAATAGCTGGAATTCCTTAATTTAAATGCAGGATTGCTACTGCATCTGATGCTCATGAATTAGCTGTTTCAAAAATTAGAAACTCAATTCCACCAATTATGGCAGATTTATGTTCTCATATTTACATCTTAAATATGGCTGTTATCAACTGGACTCTCTATGCTGACAAATGATTAGTTAGTACTGTTATGTTCAAATAACTGAAGACATCAGCAAAACCAGGGAATGTAGTCCACTTAGTTGTCCGAGGCCTGTAAGGAGAGACAGATGGGGTGTAGGTTAAAAAAGCATGTTTAAATCTAGTTTTAAAAGTCAGTGCATGGTCTAGCTTTTCTGCATCCTGTACGACACATTTCATAAATGGATAAACCTGCGAGTCTGCGTTCACTATTTAGAAAGCTGCCCAGACTCCTTACCTTGGATAAACTACCAGGGCTGTAATACTTTTTTGCTTACTTTTTTAAAATGTGTGGCTAAAAATGATCTCAGACAGGTATTAGTTCAGTCTTAGAATGATGTTATTTATCTGTTCATGACTGGCAGACTGATCTTTCAGCACATGTTCTGTGCTTGGCAATATTCCTGTGTGATTGTGAGTGAAGGTTGTGCTGATGTGTTTGTGCATGAAAAGGAAGGTTTATGAGTTCAGCCCTGGCATTTGGAGGACCTTCACACTCAAGACTACGTTCCTCAGCATGGGATAGGAATGCACTGGGGATCTGCAGCAGCCTGGTGGAGTGTTTACAGCCTCCCTGTGCCCTTAGATCCACTGGCCTCTGCCTGAAAACCAAGGCTACCACTTTGACAAGAGCTAGCTGGGCTTCTACCAGCACACATGCACACACACATACACACACAAACACACACACACACACACACACACAAACGCACATGCAAATACACAAATACATCTAAATAACAGATCTGTCACGCTGAAAAGTGAGTGAAGTATTGCTGATCCACTTAGCTGCTATGTAAACACGGGTAAAAATAATCTACCTTTGTATATTATTGGATACAAATGTTGGTCACACTCTCCGAAAAAAGTTCTGAAATCCAGTGAAAACTATGATTCCAATATATGGAGCCAGAGTGGAGAAACAGAACTATAAAGAGACTGTATGATAATGGTAAGTGGGTGTATAAACCATCAATAGATAGACAATGACTCAGTCTGGAGTCTGGAAGTCTGAGGGCACAGAGGCTTCTCTAAACACGGCCACTTACACACACAGTTCTGTCTGAGAGCCATGAACTCACCGTCTGAGACAACAACAGAACAAACCAGTCCTTCTTCTGCAGCCCGTGGCCAGACATACTGCCTGTCACCCATCTAGGCTGAGCAGAGATGGATGTGTCGAGCATGAGCAGAGCTTATCTGTTAGCATGCAACCATATGGATGGGGCAGCTGGAATGGATACTGTCAGACTAAAGAGTTTTACCTGTTGATTGACAACCCCCTAGTCAACATCCAGAATTCCCATAGTTCTGTCCATGCCTGCAGTGCTGAGGTCATCCAGAATCAAGTCCTTCTGGCTGGCTCCTTCATTTAGACTGGTCTCTCTGCTTCTGGCAAGCAGTAAACAGGTCTATTTCCAGCCCAGGAGCATAGCAAAAGCCTGTGCAGGAGTGCGTCGGCAGTAATCTTTCTGATCTCCTGTAAATGCCCCTGTCAAAACTGCACTCAGGAGTCCTTGTCTTCTGGTGCTCTGCTCTGATCAAGCTTATCAAGCTTAGCTTAGGGGCCTCTGATCTGAGCACAGAAGGTTTCATTCAGGGAGACCCAAAGAATAAACGGAATCATCAAGAAATAGACAATGGACAATTCATTAAAAGATGAAATCCAAAGATGTTTTTGTTTCAAACAATTTCAGTAAATCAACCAAACCAAACCAGGCGCGACAAAACAGAATTTTCATACATATGTGACTGGTCCATATAAAGCCACATCCCTCTTGAGTGAACCAAACACAGGCCGTCACCAGAAGTGTCCTATGTGTTGTAGTACTTCTTATATTGTTGTGTATTGTGAACGTAAAGCTCTCTCTGTTTGATTGTTTGCAGACCTGATGCAGACAAAACACAAAGCTCCATGCAATTAAGTGGAGTTTCAGTGAATGATGGCATAAATGGAAGGTGAACTAAGACTTCATTTTCACAGCTGATATGGACAACCAATGTGTCTCAAATAGTTGGACTGTGTGAATTCAAAGCAGGCTTTCTCTCTTTTCCTTTTAGATGTCACATGAAAAAAAAAATTGACTGTATTTTTCTGATATAAGAGCAGCACAGGTTAAATGGGACAGTTACACTGACTTCAGTGTCTTTCAGGAGCATGTGTTCAGGGAGAAGCTTCTCTGAGGATGACGCTCAGCTTGCACTGCTTTTCCCCATCCACAGACACAGGAAAAGCACATTCAGGTCTGTCTGGAACCCGGTCCATTACAAACTGCCAAGGCCTGGCTGACAGGAGCAGCTGGCCGCTTTGAGGGACTGACCTGTGTCATCTGCGTGATTGCTCTGCTGCTCTCTTGCTCCACAGAATTTCTGTCAACACTCAGTATGATGGGTTCATTTTACGAAAGCTACACTTGCTGACCGCTGCCTGTGCTCAGAATTCACCCTCCAGCCCGTGTCACAGATAACCCGCATAGCACAGATAAGGGCTCTGTAAGAGGAGGCTTACGAAGGAAGGAAATCTAATGCCCAGGAATCCAACCCAAAGACATATCCAGTGGGAAATAAGGCTCCTACAACAGCACACACAACTATTAAGAAATAAATTCCTAACTTCCTCAACTCTGTGCGCTGTGCTATGCTATGTGCAACCATTTGCCAATTTCATAGTATTATTGCTTCGGCATCTCTTTGCATGCTGGTCTGAGGTTGAGTTGGACTTGTGAAAGGAGTTATGAAGAGGTGTAGAAGACTGCCATGTATCCCAAATGACATTAGCAGAGTAGCAAAAGGTAATGTTTAAAACATGAAGCCAGTTGGCCCTGGTTATAAGGTAAGAAGCAGTATTCAGTGGTTAATTTACTGAACATGACTACACTGGTTTCCCTGAGGTAAAAGGAAGGCCAGTAACAGGCTTTCTGTGAAGGGCTTATCTTCCTGTGGTATATTATCTTTCCTCCTGCTCAGGACGAACTTCTATGAATTGTTTTAGCTGTTGTCACCTGCATATTAACTCCAGATGTTTTACTGAGGAGACCTCTGGGATTCAAAGGGGAAGAGAGGAACTCAAAAATGATGAAAAAATGAAGTGCTGTCTGTTTCAGGGTACTCCGACCTTCCTCGCCCTTAGTGGTAACCATGGGAACACTAGCACTTTTGTAGCACTCTTGGCCTTTCACTTTTGGGCTGCAGTCAACAATTTAATCTCCTGCAATCTGGCCTCTGCTGCCATGACAATTTCTTATTGAAAAGTTTGCTCAATCTGTTTTGCAATATTGTATCCACAAATGCACATCTGATGGTAACAAGATGGTTTTATATGTGTGCTCTTTTCTTGTGCTTAAGTGCATTTCACTTGGTGCAAACAGTGGCATTTGTATGTGAAAGTTGCTGGTAGGGTTTGGTAAATGACAGGTCCTCTATTACCCCACACTCAAAGAAATAATGCTTTGGATGAACTCAGTTGAATTGTGGACAGTGGTTCCACACAACTGGTACAAGTTCTTTGAACTTTAAAAGATCTTTTTGGAACAACATGAGCACCTTTTGTTGTGAATACACAACCAAATCAAGTTCAGCCTAATAAAAGCAATAGTGTACTCCTCAATGAATTATTTAGCATTCAGTCCTTATTTTTATCATGTTCGGTGAATGCAACTGCAATTATTTATCTTCTATTCAACTTATTATTATTATTGCTGATATTATTGTTTAAATAAATGTTATAAAGAGGTAAATTAATGTATTTTAACATAGCTCTATGATATGACATGGCTCAAAATCTATACACCTCAATGTTTTACATACTCCTCCTTTAATAGTTTTAAAATGTGTTTGGGACTCTAGTCAGAAAACCAGAGAAGCACTGTAATAGAGGCACAAAAGCTGTATTTGGGAAAAACACATATATTTATAATCTTCAGACAATGCAGCTCACATTTCAGGAACGAAGCCGGATTCTTTTAGAAAAAAAGAAAATCTTAACTAAAGACACAGCATACATAAGCATAGTTTAACTTAATAAACTTCCTATATTAAAAAACAAAATATAGGCTAAATTCAAAACCTAAATCAAAAAGAAGGCCTGCCTAATCCATTCTGCTTAATATTTCCTCTGAAATGAACAATGTGAAGCTTCTTCTCAATATTTTTTTTCTTTACATGTGTGAATGAAGATGAGAATGAGAATGAAGAGCATATGAACACAGAATGAAAACTGCAATACTTAACAGTGCAATAAAATGTAAAACCTCTTTGTATTACACCTCTTTGTATTACACCACCCAATCAAAGCGTTATTACAAAAAGCAAGATCACTGCCAACACTGAATTTTCCAGAAGGAAAAAAAAAGAATCTCACAAGAAGTACCCTACACAAGAATTTTATAAAAACAAAAAAGTCCAATCCAGTTGTTTCCGTCATTGCTGCCATTGTTTCTTCATCTCATTCACCGAAGAACTTGATCTTCAGTACTTGTGCTCTCCGAGACCTACATGTTACCAGGCAGTAAAATGCCGTTGCAAAATTTGAGAATGAGGTGTATGTCATAGCCACCGAATTACGTTTGCCACAGAGGACTAGTAATGTTAGCGAGCTATTTACATTAATCATTGAATATCATATGCATGACAACCATTTCGTTCAGTTATGCTACACATGAATGCTCTTACCAGTTTTGTGTTCTCCGAGTTCCAAATCTGTCAACAGGAGAAACAAGTCTCACTTGACTAAAGGGAAATACGTTACTAATATAAAGTTAGTTGACAAAGACTTGGCAAGACTTGACAAGAAGGGTAAATGGTACAACATATGTTTTTTAAAATAAGGGCGCCCTTCATTACTCTACAGTTAAGATTTAGGTATGATACACAATGACTATATCGTTAAAGTGCTTTAGAAACAAAGCAACGCGTGCGCGATGCGAACGTGTAAGCAGCCTTTGAGCGGCTAGCAACGTTAGCGAGATCATCAGCTCACTGAAAACTAGGCTACACTGGGCGAAAATGGCAATATGCAGGGGAAAGCCCTTAAATCAACCAAACGAGAAGAACTCGATTAAAACCTGTTTGGTACGTGAATAAACCAGATAAATCAGCCATCTGTTTAGTTCAGCGAGAGCTAGCTGGCTTAACGTTATGTGACTAGCACAAAACAGGCATATAACGTTACGGCAATTATTATTCATACTACACTACATAACAACCATATGAAGCCATGTACTATTATTACATGCAGTCAGTATCTTGTCATTCGATGGAGGGAAATTATTATTTTCATTGATGATTCACATACCTGAAATGCTTGTGAAGTTCCGCTTCCCTGTCGTCCGTTGCTCTTCTCACCTCGTATTATACATTGTTTTGTCATATCTGGATGCTTATTTAAGCGCATCTAGTAGACTGAATAGGTGAAGTTATTGAATTAAGCTGTTTCTACACGAAGTAATCACATATAGTTTAAGTCTAATCTCTTTAAGTTAATAAAACACTAAACATTCACGTTTAGAGGGATAATCAATTTATTTGCGTTGTATTGGCGTAATTTTCTTCAGTAAAATGAACAGCCACTGAAAACCCTTTTTTGAGTGCAGAGTGGATGCCACAGTAATGCTTTACTGCTGGTTTACTTGTGCTCTTCATTCATGGACAAATGGGAACACACAATTTAATCTAATGCTTATTCTGGTATACCTCTCTTGGTAATAGACTCTTTACATTAAAGCGGTAAAATTCAGTATATACTCTGTGCAACAGAAAAGTAACAATCTTGTGCTCTGTGCTGGGACTTTTAACAGCCCTTATCTCTGTACTCTTGCATATACAATGACCCAGCAGATTTGGGACACTGATGTCTGTCATGTTTCCCTTGAAACTTGAGCGTATGGGCTGCATCTGCACACAGCTCCAACCTTCATGCCGATTGCCATCTTAAGAGCTCTAAAATTCCATCCACTTTGATATGGTACCATAGTAACTCTCAGAGCACTCACAGGGAATGGTATGCTTATGAAAAGAATGTATTTCTGATTATATCACAAAAATACTCACTGATCAAGTGTGGGGTCAAGTTCATTTTTATTTCAAGTTACAGTATTAATGTTGGAATTACAATTAGCAGCCCAGTTACTGCATAGTTTACTCAAGCCACTTCTCCAAGCTTTCACTGTATGACTGACTTATGTTTATTACCTCCACTGAGGTGGTTACGTTTTTGGTGTGGCTTGTTTCTTTGTCTGTCTGTCTGTCTGTTTGTTCGCAGGATTATGAAAAAACTACCAGGCCAATTTTCAATAAACTTGCTGGAGGGGTATAGTGTGGGCCAGAGTGTGAATTATACAATGACAATCGGAGGGGTCAACTTTTTCTCCAGGGCTGTATACCATAGGATATATAAATATTTTGACCCCCGCCCCCCCTGAACTGTTGTTCTTTACCTCTTTTGGGGGGGTTCCAAGTCTTAATTAATTCGAATCATGGTGTGGGCCAAGGAAGAACCCATTAAATTTTTGAGCGGATCCGAGTCACAGGGTGGATCCACGTATTGTTTTCCACTTCCGTTAACATTGTGAGGTAGGGCAAAAATTAACTGAATGCAAGAACCTGTCATAATTACAGTGAATGGTGTGCTGCGACTACACATGCCACAAAACATAACAGCCACCTCAAACATCACTGCAGAAACAAATACAGCAGGTATGTAAGAAAAAAACAATGTCTAAATTATCCTTACTGTTTTTTTCTAGTCGATATGACCAAAATAAGCCTATTTAAAGGTTATTGTGGGCTAGCATAACACGCGCATAGTTGCTAACTAATCGTTTCTTACAATAAATTAGCTTTCACAATCATACACTCTGACATACATTCTTTTTTTCCCTAATAGTTTTGGAAATGTATCCAGACATATATAGTGGTTGCAGTTACAGATTTGAATATCATAGAAGAGTGGACTATTGGCCTCGGTGGAGGTCTGTGCTCTCCGAGTGTACTTTTAGTTTTATCATTTCTTTCATTACTGTTACTTGTAACCATTTCTTTCAATTGTGCAATAAATGATTGATACCTGTTACCATTTCTTTCGGTTGTGCAATAAATGACTGATACCTGTTACCATTTCTTTCATGAATGTACTATAATGAATATGAATATAAATATAAATAATGAATTATAATGAGTGTAGACTCCATCAAACAAATGCCAGTTATTCCTCGGACCCCTCCTCCCCCCACCCCCTTCAAATGCACAAACACATCCCTACACATACACCCAATAAATCAACACAGGAAAAGTTCTGGGAATCTTGCCAGACCAGGATCACACTGTCCAGATATCTGCATCTTCATCACAGACAGGAACTAAAGTACACATCTGGGAAGCTGACAGTAATACAATTAATTTTATTTTCCATTCCTAGTTTTTGCAGATATCTCTCTGATGATTCACATATTCTTTAAATAATAAACTGCTATTTCTCTTATCTCTTCCTTTACTCTCTCTCTCTAAACCCAGATTTCTGTTCTCATGAATCCCCATAACGCTGGGCTGCTTGAGTGTAGTTCACTGCCCCCCAACACTGAGGTTCAGATCTCAGTGTTAGTGGTTGATTTGGACATTGATTAGAACAGAGCGAGGTTAGCTGGGCCAAGTTTACTCCCCATCATCACACTGTGGCTTAACAGGTGTCTACCAAATAAATGACATGGGTTACCACATGTTCTGTGTTCCCATGGAGACACTGACAGGATGTATGGACAAGTGCTCATCCTTATGACCTGGCACAGGGATTGCACAATAGTGAAGGGAACTGGCCAAGCAAAATCACAAAACAAACCCCCTGCAAAAACACAACTACTCAATGTCCATAATGTTCTCATTTCAAACATTTGTACATTTAAAATATATATTGTTGGACATCTTGAACCACGCTGACTTGGTAGATCCAAACCCTGAAAACAACACTGCTCTAGACACAGTTGTTCACTGAAATGTTCTCAGTTGATGGTAGAATAAGTAACCACTACATAGCATGACCTTTTCAACCTGTAACTTCAGCCTACCAGCAGCTGTGAGCCCGTATGGAGATTCCAGTGTTATGTGTTCCTGCTACAACCCTCTATGGGCCTCTAGCCTGCATCCAGAACTGCCTGTGAAAGACAACTAAACTGAGCAGGACAGAGGGAGCCGCTGTGGCTGAGGTAAGAGTGAGGAGGGCAGGGTTTAGCTGGCAGGCAGCATCACATTTGGTATTGATCTGAGAGGGGCAACTTAAGGAGGATAGTGAGGCTGAAACCTGATGCCATTCTGCTATGATAATGGCTCATTCTCACCAGAAATACCTGCCCTGAAACACGGGACAGGGAGTTGAGAACCCCTAACAGAATGGCCATTGTTCTAGTCAGGAGTTCAGGGCAGAACGATAACCCAAAACAGCAGTTCCTCCAATGTACTCGTAGACACTCTTGAGGAGACAATGAGGAGTAACAAATGATATTTGCTCTTAAGCTTAAGAAAGCGATTGTATAAACCATAAAGCCAAAATATCTCCATAAAAAGTAATTTCTTGCATGTCTGAACACGCCAAAATATATAATATGCAGGACAGTGCATAAACACACATGAATTTAGAGTTTGTTTTTTGTTTGTTTGTTTGTTTTTCAGAAAAGGGATTGTATACATATGCAGCCAAATGTATTAAATATCCTGGACAAATGTCCCTGCTTCCACAGCAATACTGATGACTTTTTACAGAGAAACTGAGGTTCAGTTTTCTTTGGAATATTCACCTGGGCTCAGCGGCTGAAATGAAAGTGTTTGTACTTTGGCCAATACACGCCAGTGCAAGTGGCATGGCTGTCCATATTTCCATCCATGTTGATATTTCCATCCGTAGTGTTTATGACTTTTCCCAACTTATCCCAGCTCATCTCAAGTTATACCAAACAGACATTTACACCTGTCAGAGTGTCAGCATCTCTGAAAATTTCCAAGCCTGATTCATGTCTGTCTCAATTATTAGAGAATTAGAATTTAGAATCTCAACAATTGCACACACACACCGTGAACAGTGAATCTTGCCCAAGGGCACACAGCCATGGATGTTGGTTCCGGGAACTGAACCAGTGACCCTTCGGTCACAAGCCCACTGATGACCAATCTTTTTCCGTCTAAAACCATTGGATTCTGGTTGCTAGAATAGTGATAGAAGAAAGATCATCATGTGTTTGGAAAGTTTAAAATTTATCAGTATGGTATGATTGTTTATGACTGTTCTTATTATAGTAATTACCAAGTTCATATAGTATACATGTAATCTGCTGAAAAGATTCACCATAGATGTTAGGGAAGCAGTATTATATTGTACAGTCCTAACCTCTGCAGGAAAAGGAGACTAAATGAGTGTGTAATAACTCAAGAACCATTCTTATGACTCTGTAATAGATCTACACGTCAGATGGCACAGCTGAAAAGGATAATGGTGATAGTGGCAGAATTTCCACTATAAAAGACCATATAAAAATTATTGTTCGATTAACACAGTCATTTGGTTGGATCTTGATATTTCTACATCCCTGTGCATTGTGAAAATGATTCTGGAAACAGTTTTTGTGTCTATTGTTTATTCTTATGGTATCACTCAGAACGTAGCAAGGCCCACATATCACTGTAATCACATTTGAGAGATGATCCTAAGCTAGTGGTATGTGTGTTGACAATCTATCCCATATCATTTTGCTCTGATTGCTCTGGATCAGATAACGGAAGGCTTGCATGCTACTTTAAGCAGTAACCCACATATGTCAGTATCACTTAGGAAGAGTCAAGGAGAAGAAATGTGCTCACTGGCACAGTGACTACACACAGGCACCCACACAAGTTTCTCAAATACTGCAAATACAAATTGCTCAGAAAGACAGCTTTGTATCTTGGGTATCCCATTATCAGAGTTTTATATAGGGATTTTACTCTCCAAATCACTTTTAAATGAGATGAATTTATGTTCAGTCCTCGAGCATATACCCAGATATCTTAAAGAGACTGTTATTAATCTTTCATGGAGAAAACCAGCCCTTGATTTAAATGACTTTATTGTCTATTGGGCTACTTTGAATTTTTTATTGATAGTCTTATAAAAAGTTAAAAGTCCATTCAGTATCTATGTTCTTTAGGAGATTCAAAATGATTTTAGACCTTGTGTAGTTAAAGTATTGAATCTCCTCTGACCATGGCTGCATACCTACACACTTATTTTACTGTAAGTAAGAATAAGCATATATGTGTAGCCATACATGGCAGGTGTAGCATATGATACCATTGACAGTGATGTCCCTTTTAAACAGACTACAAAGTCTTGTGGTCAAAAGCTGACAGGCACTCTCTTGACTTGGATCCTACTTAACTGCAATCAGTTAGCACATGTAATGTTGAGTAAAAGTGTGGTGTTTTGCGCCTCTGTGACTCCCACTGTATGTGCTGCCCTGGATGGTACCACTGATAAATATATTGTCAGTGTAGGGGACACTGATCAATTATTACTGTTGCTGATATCATGCTTGAGCTGCTCTGTGGTTGCAGTGTTTCCTGTCCTAACATATATTACATAATCCTACAACCAAAAACAACATCAAACTGAACTGTTAGTTCAGTTCATTGTGCATGCACATTTCATTTTATACCTGTTCTGCTTTCAGGCTTGGTGAATTAGTGCCCCCTCCTGGGCCTTTCAGTTTGACATGCACTGTGATCTAGAACAGGAAGCTGTGATATGCACTTTGAACAAGCACAGGAAGTCAGCCATTTTAGTTTTCAGTATGCAACCACATTTTTGCTGAATGGTCTCAATAACCGTCTGCTGCAATCCATCCTCTTGTGTACCTATGAACTCACGCAAGGAGAGCAGTAAAGTGAAAAGGCAGATATGCAGCTGGTTAAACAACACTAAAGCAGCAGATTGCACTGTGTAACAAACATTATGGATGGAAAGTATTTGCGACCCACTACGCCAAAGGGAACACCGAGCTTACAAGATGGAGCATCGTCAACAGTTCCCAACGTTCTGGCTCAACAAGATCATCTAGATCATCAATTGGTGCCACAGCAGCACAGGCAAGAGCCACCAAGAAACAGTACAAGGCACACATGAACGTGTGAGAGATTATGTTAGGGACCAAGCCACATGTCTTAATCAGCAGTCTGAATCAACCTTAAACTTATCACATGAGCAGCAATCAAAGCACTCTATTTGCCTTACCTGTCAATGTTCTCTGAACGCTTTGGAGGAAGATGGCAACCAGGAAGTCGTACATGATGCCTGCCCCTCACCACTTAAGTCACAACAAAGCTCAAAGATACTCCAGACCTCACAGATACCTTACAACTCTCCCTCATCTGTCCAGCTACAAAGACCCCTCACATTAAAAAAGAGGCATTACTGCAAGGATCAGACAGTGACATTTGTCATCAACAGCCCAGGTTTAAGGTCCTTCAGTATGCAGGTAGTTCACCTGTACATCATCCAGAGGTTTCAGTTATGATGGATTTGGCAAAGTACCTGGGATGCAAAGAGCTTGTGAGCACCAACTCATCACACTTCGATGACCATCCAGAAACCTATAGAGCATGGAAGTCATCTATTCTTCAATACAATATGAGACTTGGACCTTACTGCTAGTGAATAGTTGAGCTTGCTTTCAAAATGGTTTGGTAAAGAGTCATCAGAATACGTCAGGCGTCTGAGGGCAGTTCATATAGGCAACCCAGAAGAGGCTCTAAAAATGGTCTGGGACAGGCTTGATGAATGTTACAGTGCTCCTGAGGTCATAGAAAGTGTTCTTTTTAAGGAGCTGGACAGCTTTCTCCCAAGATTTCAAGTAAAAAACAACTTAAGAGAACTAGGGAATCTTTTAATGAAGCTACTCTCAGCAAAGGAAGATGGCTATCTACCAGGCTTGGCATACTTGGATACCGCCCACAGCATCAACCCTGTCGTAGAAAAGCTGCCGTGAATTTCTCGGGGATCAAAGTATTAGGAGGAGCATCATGCCTCTTAGCCCCCCCTCCTTTTTCTTTCTTCACCCATTTCATCTGTCACCAGGCTAAAACAAGAAATGACCCCAGCTTTGCACTTCCAGGCAACAGCTCTCCTCGGAGTGAGAAACCTCCCTTAAAGCATATAATCTTCAGAACTCCAATGTCAGTGCATAGTACTAATGTCTCCCCTGCTGTGGCTCAGAATGAAACAGCATCTAAAGATGATCTAGCTAAACACTTTCCCATCCATAACAAGCCCCACCCACTGAAGAAGCTGTGGCTTCAGACTGAAAACCATTGAGGAATGGAAAGCCTACCTGAAAGAGCAAGGGATCTGCTTCAATTGTTGTTTCATCATGTACGCATCTCGCCCACTAGCTGCAAAGCCTCATTGAAGTGCAATGAGTGCAACAGTGACAGTCATCTTACAGCTCTGAATGCAATGACATTACCAGACAATCGCGAAGAAACACCTGAGGCTGCTTTCCATCACCCCCACCTCAAGAGCCTTGCTGCTGAGATCCCAGCTCTAGATCATGAAGCCCACATCTTTCTTCTAATTGGGAGAGACATTCTCAGTGCTCACTAAGCGAGACGGCTTATCAACAGTCCTGGCAACACACCCTTCACCTTCACTCAGACGCAGAGGGCAATTCACAGAGAAAGATCTTTATGAACAGCAATGGCATCAAGTGCAGAGCTTAGCTGACCAGTTTTGGAATCGCTGGAAGCGAGAATATCTGCAGACACTGCAAGTTCATCACAAATGGCCAGAGTCATGTCCTAACATTGAAGAGGGTGACATTGTACTGCTGAAAGACAGCAAAGCAGCCCAAATGACTGATATATGGCACTCGTTACGAGCACCTTTACCAGCGATGTTGGAAGAGTTCGCAAAGTAGAGCTCAAGGTGGTCAAGCAAGGATCAAGTAAGAAGTTCCTCAGGCCTGTATCTGAGATCGTACTCCTTCTGAAAAAGTAGGATTAACCTTTTACTTTTAGTTTAGTATTTTGTTCAGTTATCTAGTGTATACCCTCGTGGAAATTCCAGAAGAAAATCCAGTAGAAAATCCCAGTAGAAATCCAGTAGATATCCAGTACAACACCAGTAGAAAACCATTTAAAAACCAATAGCAATTTTAACTGGTTATTATTGGTTTTTTATAGGGAAATTGAAACACATTACAACTGGTTTCATAACTTGTTTCTACTGGAATGCCAGTAGAAAAAACAATAGAAATTTCTACTGGAATGTATTGGTCTGGTTCCAGTTGAAATACAACTGATAGAAACTGCTGGTCTAAAATGATCTGTATTGGTTGAACTGGTCTCAAATGGTCTGTATTGGTTGAACTGGTCTCAGATGGTCTGTATTGGTTAAACTGGTCTCAAACAGTCT
This sequence comes from Chanos chanos, assembly GCF_902362185.1. Taxonomy (NCBI): domain Eukaryota; kingdom Metazoa; phylum Chordata; class Actinopteri; order Gonorynchiformes; family Chanidae; genus Chanos; species Chanos chanos. The sequence continues at coordinate 44,852,041 of NC_044495.1, forward strand.
GTATTGGTTTTAGCTGGAGACAACTGGGTTATTGAGTTCACAATGGTATGTGAAAATGTTACAGTTGGTATTTAAATGGTATAAACTAATTTCAATTGGTGGAACCTGGAATCATTGTGATACATCACTGCATTTAATTTATGTTTTAACAGTTTACTTCCACCACGTCCACACAGGCCCAGAACACACACACTTTGTGTGCTGCAATCTATATATACACCTTGATAATAACAATTTAACAGAGGAATACTGAAATACAGGCAACAAGTAAATGTATAAGGAATACCTTTATTGTCATTGTAAATGTACAACGAGAGTCAGAGTGCAGTACCAAGCAAAACAGAAGGAATTAAAATATAACTACAAAATGTAAACATAAAGAAAATATAGAAACATAAAAATACGAATATAAAATCATTTTTAAGTGGCAATGCAGTGCCTAAGGAAATGTTTTGTTTGATTGATTTAATTAGGCTATATAGCACGTTGGAGGATGGAAATTTCTAAACACTTAACGGCAGTGTCAAATTCCAGGCTACTTAATAGGCCTAAACATGGTTAACTAAGCATACAAGATTCGCTGGTAATGGTACAATACAGAATTTCACTTTTAAAATCATACTTTGTCATTCTTAATGGCGGTGACCTCCAATCCAGCGCTGCCTTTGTCGTTCTTAATAGCGGTGACCTCCCTGGTGGGTGACACTGTTTCTGTCCTTATTTCGGGGAGGGGGCCCTCTTGTTCTCCATTGTCGTAGCGAGTTCTCGATCTTCAGCTGCATTATATACAATCCGTAACTATGTACTCATTAAACGCATTAACAGCAGCAGCATACTCAATATAAAGCCGTATCTACAAACAGCTGTTATCTGGCCAGCCTAACGTTATGGTAACTAAAAATGATACAGTAGCAAGCGTGTGCTACATTGAATATACAGTCTCAGCAGGGACACACAGGAACTGATTCGGTAACGTTATCACCTGTCTTTAACTATAGTTATAATTTTACAATTTACAATTTTGTTATTTAGCAGACGCTTTTAGCCAAAGCGACTTACAATCAGTGCATCAGTCGGATTTCTAATACCTCATGCGCAAGAGATCACAATAAGACTGAGCGTCAATTGCCCCTTCGTATTGCACCCCTGGAATACTTTGACAAACACAGATACAAGACAAGCTTTTTTTTTTTTTTTAAGGAAAGGGAGGGTTAGGCAGTGGGGGACAGGTGGGTTCTAAAGAGGTGGGTTTTCAGTTTCCTGCGGAAGATGGTAAGAGATTCCGCAGTCCTAACTGCACGAGGGAGGTCGTTCCACCACCCCGGGCAATGGTGGAGAAGAGGCGTGGTCAGGAGGAGTGGCTGCCGGGTTCCCGAAGTGAGGGGACCATCAGTTGACCAGAGGTTGTAGAGCGGAGGGTCCTAGTAGGGGTATACAGAGTTATAAGGGACTGAAGGTATGATGGGGCGGAGCCTCTTGTGGCCTGGTAGGCCAGCACCAGTGTCTTGAACTGGATACGGGCAGCTACCGGAGGCCAGTGGAGCGCAATAAGCAGTGGAGTGACATGAGAGTGCTTAGGGAGGTTGAATACCAGGCGTGCAGCGGCGTTCTGCACAAGCTGGAGTGGCCTGATGGTGCAGGTCGGGCAAGCCAGCCAGTAGAACGTTGCAAGTAGTCCAGGGCGGGAGATGACATAGCGCTTGGACCAGGAGCTGGGTCGCCTGTTGTGTGAGGAATGGGCGGATTCTCCTGATGTTGTATAGGGAGAATCTGCAGGATCGAGTGACTGCCGCGATGTGACCGGAGTAGGTCAGCTGGTTGTTGAGGGTTACGCCAAGGTTTTTGGCTGCTGTGGTGGGGAACACCACAGATCCCTTGATGGTGATTGCAGTGTCGATCGTTGGGGAGTTCTTAGCAGGATACGAGGCTGAACCTGAGAGTCAGAGGGGGGGAAGGAGAAGAACAGCTGAGTGTCATCAGCGTAGCAGTGGTAAGAGAGACCATGGGCGGAGATAACTATCAATATAACTCTACTAGCATACAAGCCCTCGAAGTGAGTACTTGTTTTTGTCATATGTAAAAGCTAAAGTAAGTTAAGTAAGATATGTTAAACACTTAATGCAATGAGTAGCTTACCAGTAGCAAAACCTGGTGGTAATAGGCTCCGTCGTCCAAACACCCAGTACTTGGTAGTTTTGTCGAAATCGAAATTTTTTATACGAGAAATGGGAACAACAGCCCAATACTTATCTTCCAAGTACCTTACCAGAGTAAACCTTATTTTTTACTGTGAACTAAGGCTAACTGTAGGCTGTAACTGTAAAGCTGCGTTTTAACCGAAGCGAAATTCGCGGGTTTTGATTGCTTGCCTTCATGCGACGTTACAGCAAGGATTTTTGAATACACCAATCAGATTACTCAAGAAGGGCTAGGAGCCATGCCCCCTTCCCAGGTATCTCTTCAGTCAAGACGGAGGACAAGCTGATAGTGTAATCAAAATGCTTGCTCTGATGTAATATAATTGTTTCAGTAAGTAGTGATCATGTCTAAATAAACAATTTGTGGACTTCTTTGGTCAGTTTATAGCCGACAAAATATAGTTAATAAAAATTGACCAGTAGGAAGGCAGAAAACTTTCTTTAAGCAATATACAACTTTAAAAATTAGTGTTTTTAAATTTAATATGAATTCATGTTCAATTTAAAAACACTTATTTTTAAAAGAAACACTAACGGTTAAAACGTTTTACAAATGACTTGACATTTTCAAAAAAACAATGTATTCTCTTTAGTGCACTTTGTACGTTGTTAACTGATGAATCAAACAATTCATTTCATTATATTTCATTATATTATATTCATTATCTTTGAGTGCATTCTCAGTTTACAGCACTTTCTCACCAAGTGCAGGTATTGGGTTTGTTAGACCAGTTGAGACCAATTGTTTCCAGTTGAAATGAATTGCAGACAACACCACATCCTATTGGTTTCAACTGGGTGGAACTGGTGAAGCAGCCAGTGCCCATGGCTCTGTTGGTCTAAATGGTTTTAAATGGTTTCAACTGGTATTCTTAACTGGGCAAACCATTAGAATCTGAAAATCCAATTGGAACCAATTGAAACCAGTACAGACCATCTGAGACCAGTTCATCCCAATAGACTAGCTACTGGATTTTCAACTGGAATTTCCACTAGGGTATGTGGCATCTTTACAGATACCAGGCAAGGAGTGCTCTGCCGTCAGGCTTGGTGAATTAGTGCCCCCTCCTGGGCCTTTTAGTTTGATATGCACTTTGATCCAGAACAGGAAGCTGTGACATGCACTTTGACCCAGCACAGGAAGTCAGCCATTTTAGTTTTCAGTATGCCACCACATTTTTGCTGAATGATCTCAATAACCATCTGCTGCAATCCTTCCTTTTGTTCAAGCCTTTGAACATATCATCTGTAAGTATTAGTTTAGCACAGACTATAGAACAGTACTTGAATAGTATTTTGTGAAGTATATTTTGTAAAACTTCATTTCTGTACGTTAGTAAATTGTTAGTTTAACCACATGCTATGTCTACTGTACACTTGAAGTATTATACTACAGATGCGTCTTTGCTATGTAGAGTATAATTTGATTATGCATTTGGTTTATTGTATTCCTTTGTTTATGTTTTTTAGTTTCACTCCTATTCACACTGTATATCAATAAAGCCCCTTTCACACATGCACTGCAACACTAAAATAATCAGGATTCTAACCGGAGGGGCTGTATGTGTGAACAAAAACGTCCAAATCAGTCAACTCGGATTCTAAACGGACTTTATTCTACCAGCCCCCTGGTACAGACTCCGTTTTCTCTTCGTTTGGGTCCATGTGTGAATAGAGCAGATTACAGTCTGGAGTATCCACAACAAGCAAGTGTGCGTGTTGATGACGTGTCCATCCTGCGTGCTGATGACGATTCTACCATGCGACTGGCGCGAAACCTGAGGAATACAAGTGTCCGATGGTAAAGAAGACGGGTCATTTCCACATACAAGACACCAGCGAAAATGGCCAACTGGAGAGACGACGAGATTGGGGAACTTCTGACTGTAAGGGCCGAAGCCGAAATTGTGAGGCAAGTTCAAGGGACGGCAAGAGACTCAGTCGTTTATGGCCAGATCACGAACCGGCTACGTGAACGCGGTGTAATCTGAACGAAAGCGCAGGTGAACACCTAACAAAGCACTGAAAAGACAGTACCATCAGGTCGTTGACCACAACAGCCGGAGCGGTAACGACTGCAGAACATGGTGCTATTTTAATTTGTGCGAGGCTATATGGGGTTTGAGTCATTGACGAACCCTGTAGCTTTGGCAGAGAGCATGGAGACAGCCTCTACTTCAAGAAGCCCGGACATGGCATCTACCTTGAGTGGCCCTGAGACGCCGTCGAAGTCGAGTTCCACTGAAACGCCAAGCAGCGACACTGAGGAGCAGTCCCTACTCCATGAAACCGATGTGTCGATGAACGATTCATTGTAAGTACAAGTAGGATTGTTTCACCTTTATTTCTCCAGTGTATTCGTGTAGCCTTGCTGCTTGCGTGATACAGAGCATATTGGCTAATGCTAGCTGACTTTGTGACTACCGTTAATCTAATGTTGTTCTTACTGCTATTGTTTAGAGTCGTTGAGTCATTCTCCGCCTAAAAAGAAGAAGAGGGGGAACCACACATGCTCAGACAGGCTATTTGTTCAGATGTAGGACTTGTTCAGTGAGATGAACAAGGACTTCAATGAGCGAGAGCAGCTTCGGTTGTTAGAGCAGTGGGAGAACACAGGAGATGGCTGTTCTCCAGGACCTAACTTCTCTACTCCGGCAGTTAGTCCAGCGGATGCCTGCAACACAGCCTCAATACCTGCAACACCCTCATCCAGCACACACCTCCTTGGGTCAAGACCCATGCTACCCCCACGACCAGAGGCAGGGCTCCACCTTCAACAAACTCTGAAAAACTCCGTACCACTTACCTCCAGTTGCACTATTTTCCATGCACTGTTTACAGAAAGGCAATGTTTACCACCCTTTTCATGGCCTCTTCCATGCTGTACAGTTCTTGTGAGACCAGTTGTGTAAGTTGTCAATTTATATTAAAACATGCTATTCTTGTTGTAATTGTATTTTATTTCCTAGGTATATTGTCATTTTATGATTTTCAATTATCGCCACCCATAAAAAACAAGTTGCACCATTTGTGATTTTGCACTACTTTTGATTTTACTTTACATCTTTCTGTTACATTGTTCTTATGTTCCGTTTTTGTATTTGTACCGAACAATAAACAAGAGTGTAATTGTGACCAATCAGTAGTTGGTGTGTCCATAGTCATGTGTGTATGGGCGTGAACACCATTCAATACATAAGGGTCAACAACAGCATATGGTATACATTCAAGGAACTTTATTTAAAAATCAGACGGGGCATTTCTTAAAGAATGCTCATCACTGCCTCGCGTATCTGTTGCATGCTACCTGTCTGGGGTGCATGAAAGACCTTTGTCTCAGGCTCTTGTGGGAGGTCAGTAGCAGCATCAATGTCCCACTCTGGCAAAAAATTCTCTTTGTGCAACTTGCAAACATTGTGCAGTATGCAGCAAGCAGCTACAATGTCAGGCATCATAGAAATATCCACATTATTACACTTAGCAAGGCACCTCCAACGGCCCTTCAAATGTCCAAATGCATTTTCGACTACCATTCGCACAGAGCTTAAATGGTAGTTGAAGGTGTTCTGTTCAGGAGTCAGGCTATGGTGATGGGTGAACCCTTTCATTAGCCACTTCTTCAGAGGGTAAGCTGTGTAAGCTGAGATGGATGGGTACGGCCACGCCGTCTACAATTCTGGATTTCTTAGAAGACAAATGTAGTACAAATAGATTTGTTCTAGGTTATACTGTTGCCTACAGTATTGAGGTGCTGGTGGAAACACACACACACACACACTGGTCTGTTAGTTTTTGCAGGTGATGGGCTGCAGCCTAGTAGGAAATGGATCACAGTCATTGTTGATACATACCTCATGGGGAAACAAGTAACCATCCTGTCCTTCAGCCATCTGGAAGATGGGAGAGTTGCAAAGTACTGTTGCGTCGTGTGTACGACCAGGCCACCCCATGTATATGTCTGTTAAGCTGAACAAAAGAAACCACCATGAGCAAAACATACCACATTCCAGCAGTTAACATTTTGTGACAGTTGTAATAGTGCTACTACTGAATATGCATAACATGAAGAATAATCATTCTTATCAGAAACTGTGGTCTACAACCCCTTGCAGTAAAATGGAATGCCATCCTTTCCGATTGTAATAGGAAGCTGGATCTTCCCTGGAGCAATAACGGGAATGGCTTGCGTCGATGGCACCTGCGCACATAAGGTAACCTCACTCTGCAAATCCGTCTAGGGTCTTCTGAAGTTGTTCCCCTTTTGGCAGACAAATGAAACGCTTGAGTAGATTGTCCTTTAGAGCAGATGTAACCTGGCGCACTGGGACACATACAGTGGACAGTCCAACACCAAAGAGACAGCTTACTATTCTATACTTGCTTGGTTTGGCATACCACCAAAAAACAATGGCCAGTCTCCAACGTGGTTCGAGTGCTCTCCACCACCGTGTAGTCTTCTGTGTTAGGGCAGGTTTCACCGGACACTAGACATACTCAAAAGTACACCAGGAGATGCGAAAATGACGTCTCCACTGCATATCGTCAAAGTTCTGTAAAACATCTTCCCAGAATATTTCCCCGCTTGGTCTCTCGCACTTCCATATGACCCTTTCCTGCTCCTGCTGGGCACAGTTCCAATCCGGTGGGATCTTCATGCACGGAGTGTAGCTACTTCGTACTGCTTTTGCTTGCATGTATGTTGCTTCTCAGTCTTTCGTCAATATTGCGGATATGTCAAAATACATCTAGCATTGCTATCATAAATGCAAAAACAGTCATCATTACAGATGAGTCGATTGCTTTGCCCGCCAAATACCAAATTGTAAATTGTAAATCAGACATGAAGCTACTTTAGCTGAATATTAGTATTTTGTCAGCATTATAGTTGAACTAACCTTATATAAGTTAGGTCTACATTACAACACTTGCAGTAATCTATATCATGTCTGTAAATTTGTCTGCAGAAAAAGTAGCTATGTAGGGTATTTGAAGTTGGGCTGCTGACAGTTACAGTCTGATGAGGTTTACTGTTTAATGCATCAACTCTGTCACCAAGCAGTCTTGCCCACTAAAACATACACAATGTGGCATTGTTTTTTTTTTTTGTTGTTGCCTGTCCTTGTAATAAATGTAGAAATAGTGAATGCTAAGGACCATCGTCTCTGTGTGAATTGATCATTTTTGTAGAAATATGCTGAGTATTAAACATCTGCATGCATGTATGGGTATTGAAATAAATAAATATGTAAGTAAGTAAAAGATGTGCTACTGCATGTAACTTTATTTTTTATAAATAATTGTAAGAGGGTTGCCCTTTTTTTCACTTGAGCAACTGCCCCCCAGAATGTCTGCACAGCCCTGCTGTCTGATCCTTTGTTCAGGCAAACATGAAGCTTATTATCATAGAACTGAGTTTTGATAACTGTAAGGAGTTACCAGGCTTATCAGGGCAAACAGCATTATTTACCCTTACTGAGGTGGATATTCGGCCCCACTAGTTAGGCAGTTCAGCTGTAGATGGTATGGATAGGTCTGTGCTCTTCAGCTTCAGCTCTTACATCAACAACACACAGTTATACATATCAGTTCTGTCTGTCTGTCTCTCTGTGTCTGTCTCTGTCTGTCCATCTTTCTGTTTCTCCCTCTGTCTGTCTGTCTGTCTATCTGTCTGCCTGTGAGACCTTTCTCACATAATGACTACCCACCCCTCCTTCCCAGCTCCCGCCCTGGCTGAAATATTCACAGCAATCTGAGACATTGGAGATATCCTGGATTGACTCCAAACCTCATTGTCTCTGCATTTACAAAACAAATCTCTTTTGCCTCTGATTTTGCTGTCTCCTTACTCCCTAAATCAGACCAGCTACTCCACCCTGTAGTCTAACTTGGTTCCCTCTGTTGAGTCTTGGTTCCTCTTGTGTTTCACGTTATCTTAACCAAAGAGAGATTTTCTTTCTCTTAGGTTTTCACACTGAGCTTTCATGCCTGTTCCCTGTAACACCACTTTGTGACCAATTCTTGTGGCAGTCTGTTGTTAAAAAAACACTATGTAAATAAAAGTGAACTGAATCCCTCTGAATGTGTATTATCTAAGAACATTTCACAGACAATGTGTGCTGCTTGGTAAAGAAGTGGTATCAAGTGGTCAGACCCTTAAACAATAAGAGAAAAAATTTGAGTTTCTCTGAACTAGCTCCATGTGACTCAACATGTTTGGCTTTGATTGCAAAGGAAACACAATTTTGTTTGTTACGTTCTTTGTTATTTTACAGTTTCTCTGATTTCTGCCTTTCTCAAAAGCAACAGTGCACACCAATGTGTGCTAGCATAGTTTTTCAACGCTAATGTGAACATGACATACAACAGATGTCGCAAAGCAATTTCAGTTTTATCACTCAATTATGTTTAAAGCAGGCCACCTGCCTGATGACCATATGGTACTGCATAGGACTGCATTCATTCAACAATGTGTAGAATTTACACTTTATGAAGGTCCAGTAGCCCAGCAGGAGTTGTTTTATTAGCACTGTTTAAATAACTAGGTCAGTAAACATCAGTGGTGGTCTGCCCCAGTCCAGGGATGCTGGGATGGACAAACTAAGAACATGCCAACTCAGAGACACACCTCCAGTGTCCAAGTGATGTTATTTAGCTGTGTAGTTTATGGTCAAGACAGATTAGAGAGTAAATACAGTCGGCCCTTGGTATCTGCGGGGGATTGGTTCCAGCATCTCCCGCGGACACCAAAATTCGCGGATGCTCAAATCCCTTATATAAAATGGCATAGTATTTGCATATAACCTACGTACATCCTCCCATATACTTTAAATCATCTTTAGATTACTTATAATACCTAATAGGGTACAATGTAAATGCCATGTAAATAGGTTAGTTGTTATACTGTAGGCTATTGTATAGGGAATAATGATAAAAATAAATAGTCCGTACATGTTCAGTACAAACACACCCATAGGCCTAACTAGCCTACATAGTACAGATTGCTTTCGTTTGATGACTTGAAAGAGAAATACGTAGGCTAAGGGATAATGTACAGCGAACCGGTCATTATTGCGAAATAAAAACCGGCAGGGTGATGGTTACTTAGCAATAAGGACGGGCTTGCTGTACATTATCCTGCTTATTACACAGCTACTCACTAAAGAAATCAATAATTTGACTCAAAATATTGGTTTAAAAATTATTTTTTGCGTTCGCTAAGACAAAAGTAGTCCATTAGATTGAGAACTGCGTCCATCGCAACGGTCTGTCATTGCAGCGGTTTGCTATTCAGACGTAACAGACAGTAGAATGTCATAATTGACCAATCAGAATTGAGTATTCAACAAAGCTGTTTAATAAATAGAATAAACACATATTTCTTTTTGGAACTTTCTGGATTTTTTTCCCCGAATATTTTCAATCCACAGTTGGTTGAATTTGCGGGATGCAGAACCTGCAGATACAGAGGGCCGACTGTAATCGCTTTTAACCTGACACAACAAGATGCACAAGTCAGACACAGGATGAGTGACAGTCCAAGCCATACGTTTTCCGTATTGCCATTATACCGGGGATAGCACAGAGATCTCTGACTGTATTGAGGCAGCTCTGGATCTGTCTTGGAGTTCACGTTTACTGACACACACAATGTAAGAGTACAGAGCAAAAATATTAACATTTTAAAGCACACAAATATAGTGTAATTCTATCCAATTTTCTTCCCAATTTGCGATCACCAAGCTCCTGTAGGGTCCCTACAATGGCACACCCCCCCAACATCAGTCCAAGAAGGCGAGGACTAGTGCACACACACACACACACACACACACACACACACACACACTCTCTCAAACATGCCATTTCTTTTCACCAGCCAATTTGCAAGTATCACTGTGGGAACATAGTATGTAAGGAGGCCCACATTGTTTCCTTAGGTTCGCATACAACTCTGAAGGTGCTCAACTGATGCTAGGAATCACTGAAGTATGGTGACAGGGAGAGTAGCCCTGACAAGCTAACCATTCCAGTACACAGCTGGCTGTGCTCTTTGTGATAGTGAGAAGAAACACTAAGATTAGGTCTTGTGACCTCAGAGATGAGGTGTCATGTGAAATACCACTGCACTTTCTGGGCATTAGTAAGCATACATCTAGAGAACAAATTACACAGGGACAGTGTTCTGTGTTGTTGCTATTTCTCTTTCTTTTTCTCTTTGCTGGTTGGAAAGTTTGTTAACTGAGAACTATGTTGTTTTTGGAAAAACAGAGAGAGATAAAAGTAGGGAAAACAGATATCGCCCCCAGAAACCTGGCATTCATGGAAAATCCTAGACTTCAGTGATGTCCCTTTGATGATTTTTAACACAGATGTGATTTTAACTACAGAAAGATTTCTAGACATTAACAGAGAAAAGACATTACTCTCCTGTCCCTTTCTTGTTATCTAATGTAACCATAGTTTGCTTTAGTTCTAAACTGCATTGCTTTGATGTCTTCAGTTAGAAAGTGTTGTTACAGATTTGAGTCCATGTGTCCAAATGACTTGGCTCATGGGTTTAATGGCTTTGTCCTAGTCTGTGGCTTGTGAGGTTCTCTGGGAAGTAACTGGTCTCTTGGGCCCCACCAGCCTGGGTGCTTCTCTCCCAGGACAGATCTAAGGTTACAGAGTTCTCTGTGAGAGGTCTGATACAGGCATTAAAAATAGGTCCTACCAAATGGTAGAGTCGTCACTGCCTTTCCCCATGCATTCCAGGTCAGAATTCTGCTCCCCACTGCCAGAGCCGAATCAATTGGGACATTCTCTGGGGCAGTACTGCTTCCTGTCAATGGTGGGAGAGAAACAGTTTAGATATTGGAACAGACTGGGAAGGGGCAGTCACAGCAGACCAAATGGCTGCCATTTCAGTCCTTAGGCAAGAGGGTTTTCACACAGAGCTGAGTTCTCATCAAACAAAGCTTTTAGCCAGTATCTTTTCTGTGTTCTGGCAGAGCTCAATATTTTTGCATGGAATAATAACTACAGTACATTTTGGCATGCACACCATGCTTTAGCATCCAAAATGAAGGGACAAGAGCTCTTTTTTATCCTTTTACTTTTTCCTTACATGAAAATGTTAATTTGCTTTCCTCTTCAGCCCAGGAAATGACATCTGTCTAGACAGGATGTGCTATGGCAAAGGACGCCCAGGTCTGAGCCTGGTGAAAGGGTAGGTGGTATGAGGGACCTTTGGACACGTAAAACACTGAGATCACAAACAGCTCAGATTTTAACCTCTGACAGGAAAGAAGTTCAAGTTCAAGTTTATTTGTATAGTACTTTTCACAATCAAAATTGTCTTAAAGCAGCTTTACATGGATCAGTACCTAAACCCCCAGTGAGCAAGCCCAAGGCAACAGTAGCAAGGAAAAACTCCCTAATGAAGCAAATAGGTGGAAGAAACCTTAGCAGGAACCAAGACTCAACAGGCAGAGCCCACCCTCCTCTGGCCAGCACATAACGTAGACATTCACAGTGTGGAATGAGTCCAGGGTAAACGGATTCAATGGTCTATATAACTACTTACAGTATGCAGTATAAAGTGTATACAGTGAATTGTTTAAAGTAATAAAGAGTTAATATACAAGGTTCTAGGAGTTCTAGGTGGTATCAGATATAGATTAATTTGATAACCAAGCAGTGTTCGTATAAGTAAGTTTAAGACCAACTATAAAGTGCCTGAGAGCGCTTAGCTTTGCTATAGTTAAAATTAACATTTTGGCATGCCTACAAAGGACAGGTTGTTCTTGGTTTGTAGTCAAGCTGAGTATCATCACAGGTGGGCCACTAGCTCAGAACAGGGGCCTGCAGAAGGTTCAAGCAGGAGAGGCAGAAGTACATAGGCCTCATTCTTGGAGCAGATGCTTGGGACTGGAACCTTGTAGATCTCAGAAAAGATACCCCAGTGTTAGGGCAGAGAAGTTAGGATAAAAGAAAAGAGGGACATGATTGTTAAACAAACTGGGGCATGTGGCAGAGTTTTGAGATGTTTTAGAATGATTTTGATTCTGATTCAAGTGCAGTACTAGTGCTCTGGCAGTTCTAATTAATGCAGCGTTGACCCAAAAAAACAAAAGAGAGGGCAATCAGCAGGCCACATAGCTGTTTGGGTTTCTTGAGACATAAACAACTCTCCATTCCATCGTCCAGATACTTAAGTGATTGAATGTGAATAGAGTGGAGACACCATGACATCCCATTTCACCAAAACACTCCATGACCACAGTCCAACACCTCAACCCCTTTGGCTAAAGTGATTAGCTATATGCTAGGCTGAATGGGTAAGTCTAGATATAGTTAAATAAAATAAGACAGAAGAAAAGTGAAACAGATAAAAGTCCAATATCAGGGGTACAGCAGTGTCCCTAAACAACCACAGATTTGTACCATTGGGTGTTTACATACATGCACACACTGAGAGAGTGTGTCAGAATCCTGGGCACTGGTTGGGAGATTGTACCATAGTTTAAGAGCCATGTAGAAGAAGGACCTGCCACCAACTGTTGATGTTGTTGTTCTCGGAAAGGACAGAAGGCTTGAATTTTGTGATCTAATAGGATGGTGCAGGCTATAAATTGTTAAGCGATCATTTAGGTATGGGAGGTATGGGGCTAGACAATTAGGAACCTTATATGTTAACACTGGGATTTTATAATTAATACAAAATAGGTTTGGGCCGACGGATGATGCCATCGTTCATCGCTGATGGCCGACAGTCATCACAAGTTTGCACTCAGCATTGTGATTTCCCCCCAGTCCACACCGACAGCGGAGCGCACTCTGCCACATACACACATTATTATAACATAGACAAATATATTTATTACTTATTTCTAATTTATTACTTGTTTGTGGAGGTTTCCCTGGGGATCAAGTTGAGCTGTAGAACTGATAAATATGTATTTTAAGGAGAGTCAGCAAGAGAGCACAAAAGTGAAGCAGGGGTTTATTCTAATTATTATAATAGCTCCTTGCACCTGATTTACAAAAAGAAAAACAGCTTATTTAATCACACTATTTACCGCCTAGTGAAAGTATGTTTTTAAATGTAGATGCAAACATAAACATTATTTTTTAAATATACCTGGTTTGCACCTGGTGCTATGGTGGGGCCTAAATCCAGACTGAAAGTCTTTTGCGCACACCATTTCTCTGGAGGAAGGAGCACAACTGAGAAGACACAGCTTTTTCTATTACTTTGGACATGAACGGAAGATTAGAGACGAGTATGTAGTTATTCAGATACATGGGTCAAGGGGTTTCTTAATAAGTGGTCTGCTGACTGCTATTTTGAATGTGCTAGGTATGTGTCCAAGGTTTTAGAGAGGAATAAACATTGATCAGTAAACGTTCTGAAATTGCGGAAAGTAGGTCTTTTAATAGTTTCAGTAGGCACCAGATCAAGTATACAAGTTGAGGAATTTGATGTTGATACTATCTTTTCTGAGTTCATCAAGCCCAAAGGGAAAAAAGGAATTTAGTTGTTCAGGGGGTTTAGGGGTTTAACTAGCTGGTGTCACTTGGCTGAGATGCTGCAGCTAGGGGTTTTACTGCTTCCAGTTTTCCTTCCTAATGTCCTCAACCTTGCAGTTACAGAAACTTAAAAAGTCATCACTACTTAATTTGTGATTGCATCTTGTGTTCAGTGACTGCTCTGTTCCTGGTCAGTCGCGCCTCTGTGCTAAACAGAAATCTGTGATTATTCTGGTTCTCTTCAATAATGTCTCCAAAAGTATGTGGACTCTGTGCGGCTGTCAGAGCCTGCCTCTAGTTTGTCATGCTATCCTTCCACGCTATTCTGAAAACCTCAAGCTTTGTTTTTCCTTCCATCCACACTCCATATTCTGAGTAGCTCTTTTTAAGTGCACAAGTGTGGTCGTTTAAACCAGGGTGCAGTCCTTTTTTCTCTAACCCTTCTCTTGCGGAGAGGTGCAAAGGCATCCAGTGTGATTGATAAAGTAATACCTAAGAGCTTGTCCAGCATGTCCAGTTCTATGGGACCTTGTGATATATGAAGTAGTGGAGATAAGTCTGGGAGGCTGTTAATAAAGCTGTTTTTGGTGGTTGGCATTGTTATCTGACTATTTCGATAGTGAGGTTTACGACTAGCGTTATTGGCTAGGAGCAACCTGCATAAAATAAGGGACTGATCAGTTATGTCTTCACTCTGTGGCAAAATAGATACAGTTAAGCCCAAAATTATTCATACCCATGCCAAATTTGGATTTATAATAAATTTTCATTTGATCAATAGGTTTTATCTGGCTGGAAATGACAGCAAGTGACAAAAGACGGTAAAACATGTCAGAAATGTTAATGACAGATTTGAACCATTTCTATGTTTTGTTTTGTTTTTTCCATTTTTACAAAAAATGTCCAAAATTATTCCTACCCCTTGAAATTGTCACAAATTTCTGAGAAAATGCAAGCTCCTATACCACTCCAATTGGTCCTGGTAATTTCCACCATGTTCTTGAGCATTCTAATCAACTATAAATTGAGATTAGCTCATGCAGTAGTTCTCTAGTCAGTTACCAGTCAATTGCAAGTCATGGCTAAAACCAAAGAGCTTAGTGAGGACCCCCGGTTACACATTGTGGCTGCTCACAAGATGGGGAAAGGCTATAAAACCATATCCAAGTGTTTTCAAGTGCCAGTGGCCACAATGCAAAGCATAGTCTAAAAGGACTCCCACATTGTGAAAAATCTCAAAGGGCAGGGGTAGGAAGAATGTCAGTATGAGAGGCCAAGAAGAATCCAAGGATCACCATCAAGGCCATCCTGATGAATCTGAGCAATTCTGGTACTAACATCTAAAGGCAGACACTCCAGTGGACATTGCACAAGGCTGGTCTCCATGGACACCAAGCAAGGAAGACTCCACCTCTCCAAGATGGGCACACAAAGGCTCAAGGTCACCTGGACAAAGAAGAAAGCTTTTGATCATCCAACCACAGAATTGATGGCCAAAAGCTTTCTTCTGTTCGGTCTTGGAGAAGTAGCGTTCATTGGGCGAAAGGTGGGGAAACATCCTGGAAAGGTCACCAGTCCATCGCAGCTTTAGGGAGTTGACTCATTTAATTCTACACATTCATCAACATTCACCCATGTTTCTGTAAGTATATCAAAGCTATCATCTGTAATAATTTCATTCACTATATTTACTTTGGGAGCAATAGATCTAATATTTAAAAGCCCCAGTTTGAAATCATGTTTGCTACTATTTATTCTAGACAGGATCAATTGTTAATGTTAATTAAGTTTTTCCTACATGGCTTCTTATATTTGTTCCTTTTAAAATCGGAAATGCAGGGGATGGATACAGTCTCTATTCATGGCCAGACCTAGAGGTGGGTAGCATTGCCCAGGCAAATGACTGATCGTTGTTCTGACCAGAATCATGTCTGTCAGAGTAGTTACGCCTGTTTGGAATCCTGTAGGTGAATCACTTTTTTCTGCGGCCCCTGATTGATTGGTTGGACACCACAAAACTTGGAGACGGAAACATTAACCCACAGTGCATGGCTCTTTCTTGAAAACTAGATTATAACATTTTTCTCATATATACAATTTTAAACTGAAATATTTAAAAAATCACTGTGCATTTATTTTTGACAGTTTTACTATTATTGGTTTTGTGTTGTGCAGCATAAGGACCGTTTGTGGTGGGGTTTAAGATCCTCTGGCTAGTTAGCTATTGCTAGCTTGAAAGAGTGGTAGCTTTAGGAATCAGAAGATTTATACATCTGATTTAAATAATTTTTAATCTGGCTAAATTACATGGAGGACTTCTGATATCCTGCATAGTTACAGTC
Source organism: Chanos chanos (assembly GCF_902362185.1). Taxonomy (NCBI): domain Eukaryota; kingdom Metazoa; phylum Chordata; class Actinopteri; order Gonorynchiformes; family Chanidae; genus Chanos; species Chanos chanos. The sequence continues at coordinate 44,868,089 of NC_044495.1, forward strand.
GAACAAACATGCAGCGATTTCTGGTTCCTATTAAACAGCTTTCTACTAATGCAACAGCAGCTACTCCAGAATCAAAGGCACTGGGTCTGGTGCCTTTGCATCAAGTGTCGAGTTCAAATAGTGCATTTTCTGTGCCCACTTTCCATCAACACATGGAAGTCTGTGGTACCTCTGTCGAATCTAGTCCAGGTGACTTAAACAATGGTGCATCATCCCGGCCTATTCTTCAGTCATTTCCTAAACGAATATTTAGTCAGACGGCCAGGGGTTTTTAACCAAGTTGTTATCGGTCATGGCCATGGTTGGAGTATTCTGTGAAGCTAGATGCTTGCTTTTTGTTCCCATTGCCGTGAAATTTGCCGGATTGAACCGTGGTCATTTTGTGGTGAAGCAAGAAAAGCTTTTTTTTTCCTCAACCGATATTCACCCAATAATTTTTTGGGCTTTTTGATTTACTTTGATTTACTTTTCAACCAAGCTGAAAAGGTTTATGAAAAACTTCAGGTAGCCTGGTATTTACAGTTTTTCTCAGTTGCTTTGGCTCATCTCTCAAATGATATTTAAAATTTCAAAACAACAAGCGCAAAACTCACTTTTCAAGGATAATCCAAAGTAATTGAGAAACCACTGTAATAACACATTGACATTCCAATTTTTTTTTTCTATCTAAATGGATTGGCTGCAGCAGATGACCTATCATCAGCACACTTTGGCAGACAACCATCCTCAGTAGGATGCAACATGAAGCGGGATTTAATCCTGAAACCATTCAGTTTCCTATCTGAGATACTGCCATCCCTTATAGCTTACATCTCTGTCAAGTATAAGCTGTTGGTAGCCTATAGGCTACACTATGCATTTTTTGATATACTGTAAAAAGAAGATTATGCATTGGAGAATACAAATTGCCCACCCCAAAACTATGACTGCCCCCTCAATTGGGTAAACATGTCTCTATTTGAGGGAACCTATGTGACGTCTTGAGACAGTCAGTTTAGCCATTTTGTCTGCTTCCTCATCTGCACCCTGACGAGTCAAACGTTAACACTAGAGGTGCCGAGCACCGGTCATTTGACTGTTGTGATGTTTTACTAGAAGCGCCATGCTGGTTTGACCCACTTATACCTAGAAGCGCCGAGCAGAAGTCATCTTACTGCAGTTACCCCAAAAAAAAAAAAAAATCTTTGCATTCGATCAAATTCCACAACCCTCCTTTCATGACTTTTCCTAGATTTATGCATGTTATCACCTAACATCTTTAAATTTTAAAAATCACACCGGTACAAGCTAGTTTATAGCTATTTTGCTCCTATTTGTGTGGAACTGCTGCCAGCCTCGCGTTCGGCGATGTTGATTCCTGCATTTCAAGGCTGCGATTCTCTTTTCTCTCAACAGATGTCACAAGGGTTTGCTCATACTAGTTTTCTGTCTGTCAGACATGTGAATAAGATTTGTATTTATAGCAGCATAATATGTATAGTTCACATCTATCTATCTATCTATGTATCTATGTATCTATATATATATATACAGGTATATATATAGATATACATGTTGGAGGCTGAGGACTAGTGAGCGTCAGAGCCACTATCCAGGATGAGACAACAATTATCCAAGACTACATCAGGAAGATGGCCCCAAGTGATGAAGTGCTTAGTGAATACCTCAGGCAGCAGAAACCTCTGAAGGAAGAAGAACAGGAACAGGAACCATCGTGGAAGGATAAGCCCCTGCACAGCATGCACCACCATCATATAGAGGAAGTGGCTGACATCGAGAAATCCTACCGGTGGCTGGACAAGGCTGGATTGAAGAACAGCACAGGAACAGGCCCTTAGTACAAGATCAATAGAAGCCAAGGTCTACCGCACCAGGCAGTACCCCAGGTGCAGGCTGTGCAAAGAGGCCCCTGAGACAATCCAGCATGTAACAGCAGGGTGAAAGACACTATAGCGGGCAGGAACGCCATGACCGAGTGGCTGGCATATTATACAGAAACATCTGTGCCGAATATGAACTGGAAGTCCCAAGGTCAAAATGGGACACAACCCCAAAGGTGGTTGAGAAAGACCAGGCTAAGATCCTGTGGGACTTCCAGATACAGACTGACAAGCTGGTTATGGCTAATCAACTGGACATAGTAGTGGTGGACAAGCAGAAGAAGAAGGCCGTAGTGATAGACATAGCAGTCCCAAGCGACAGCAACATCAGGAAGAAGGAACACAAGAAGCTTAAGAAATACCAAGGGCTGAAAGAAGAGCTAGAAAAGATGTTAAGGTAACAGTGGTCCCAGTGGTTAATTTGGGACTCTCAGAGCTGTGACCCCCGACTTTGGAGAGAGGCTCCAGCAGATCCCAGGAAGAACATCGAGATCTCTGTCCAGAAGAGCGCAGTCCTAGAATACTGTGTTGGACCCTCAAGCTCCCAGGGCTCTGGTAGGGGACCTGAGCTTGGAGGGGAAAGAAGACCACCCACAGAGGCGAGGGGGGAATTTTTATATTTATATCTATCTATCTATTTACGTGTCTATCTGTATATATCAGGGGTTCCTCTAGGGTTTTTTTCTGGTAATTGGGATTCATCCTGTGACCCCCGACTTTGGAGAGAGGCTCCAGCAGATCCCAGGAAGAACATCCGAGATCTCTGTCCAGAAGAGCGCAGTCCTAGAATACTGTGTTGGACCCTCAAGCTCCCAGGGCTCTGGTAGGGGACCTGAGCTTGGAGGGGAAGAAGACCACCCACAGAGGCGAGGGGGGAATTTTTATATTTATATCTATCTATCTATTTACGTGTCTATCTGTATATATCAGGGGTTCCTCTAGGGTTTTTTCTGGTAATTGGGACTCTCAGAGCTGTGACCCCCGACTTTGGAGAGAGGCTCCAGCAGATCCCAGGAAGAACATCCGAGATCTCTGTCCAGAAGAGCGCAGTCCTAGAATACTGTGTGGACCCTCAAGCTCCCAGGGCTCTGGTAGGGGACCTGAGCTTTGGAGGGGAAAGAAGAACCACCCACAGAGGCGAGGGGGGAATTTTTATATCTATATCTATCTATCTATTTACGTGTCTATCTGTATATATCAGGGGTTCCTCTAGGATTTTTTTCTGATTCATCCTGTGTCCGTGTCCAAGAATAAATAAGAATTTATTTTTACAAATTTGAACTTACCGGTCACGTTTCAATAACAGTCTATGTTACAAATATAATGTACACCTAGGTTGACAAAAGAACTACAACGACCTCAAATCAGTTTATATATCAGTACTTTATGTCAGTATGTATATATAAATATATATGTGTGTGTGTGTGTGTGTGTGTGTATGGTGCAAAATGATGACAACAACTTTAATTATCTGTCAGTTGTGATAGATAATTAATTTATTCAAATGCAAGTGTAAAGCTCAGGAGGGCTTATTATGAGGTGTAAGTGATAATTCCATGGAGGACAGACAGGTTTGGAACTGAAACGTACTTCTCCAGCGCCACTCAAAGCATTCTCAACACTCTAAACTCTAAATTGTAATTCTCAACCAATTACTGCCAGTCTTGTCATTCAATAGGTTGTTCTACTGAATAAACATAAAGTCCGGTTTATAGCCTACTCTGTCACCTGACATGTCACCCAACATTCTGTAATCTGTCACAACAACAGATAATTTACAATAACAATCTAATTTTTTGTATTACTTGGACCATGGCCCTTACAATAAATGAATGATAGGGACAACGGACGTCATCATTGTCAGTCAACAACTGAATGTTGATAAGTCGGGCTACGCATTTAATGACCAATGCAGTTTAACTCGCGACTTGTGTGACATCCCTTATAATAAAGTAATTCTCCATGGCAGAAGACTAAATATTAAAAACAAATACGCACATTCAGCGCATAGGGCGCTATGCGAAGGGGGGGTGCCAAAACAATGGTGAAAATACATATACAAGATATGGAAATGTGTCTTTCTTGTCACTTGTCTTTGTTTTGTCATTTAAAAATAGATACACGTGGAAAGTATACACATTTTCGAAGCTACAGCCAAGTCTAGACCGATCACACGGACAAGACAGGCTACTTAGGCTATTCGTTACAGCTGTGGTCCAATCAATGATTAGAGTTAAAATGTCATAAAAGATCCTGGAGCAAGAGGTGGCACTGTGTTATCTAAGTTGTCAGCTTGTCATGACATAGAGAAGGAATCGAGATGGAGAAAGCTCAAAAGAAATTGTCTAGGACGCAGAACAGGAAAAGAGAGAGGGAAAAGGAGAAAGCTTGTGAAGGAATGAGAGAAAAATTGTCTGTGTGGATTAAAGACTGCAGGTATGTAAAGTACCACTCCAGTGAAAATCTTGAGAGAGAACCTTGAAGTTGACATTTTCCAGTTAGGTAAACTAGACTAATGTCAGCTAACATTAGGTAGTCTAACATAGTTTTATGAGACATGGGAAAAGACTAGATAGCCTGTTGCCTCATTTCTTTCATTTTCCAAGCTGCTTATCCTAATTAGCATCGCGGAGTGCTGGAGCCTATCCCAACACTCATTGGGCGTAAGGCAGGGAAACACCCTGAATGGGTTGCCAGTCCATCGTATCCTACTGCCTCAGTACATCAAAATAAATGTTTTTTTGGTTACATTTAGATTATGGACAAACCCAATGGTCAAATCTCAGTATTTTATCAGGACATCGTACAGAGTGACAAAAACAAACTGGAAAACGTTAGCCTACTGTTTTCTTAGTTTCTCTGTATCACCTCAAAATCTTTCCTCAGACGGTGAAGTTGATCAGCCTGTCTCATGCAGCTCTCTAAATAACATGGGCTACCAGTGGTATTTAGCCACGGGTTTTCTTGTGTTTCTGCCAAGCAGGTCACTAGCCAATCAGTAAGTCCGGACACACATCTCTAGGTCACTAATCTTCTCTGTCAGTTCAGCTATTAGTCTTCATTTCTCTCATACAAAACTATCCCTAATGATGGAAGAAGATAGCTAAACCATGCTGCACTCAACACTGGAGACAAGTTTGGAAGCCATCACTTACCACCAAGTGGAAGGAGTGCCGAAATTACCGGGTGCTTAGGATCAGTGATGTTTGGGTATGGAAGAATAAAAAGTACAAAAGGGCAAAAAAACACTCCCAGTATAACTTTGGGAGCTTGTGCAGTTTATGAACCTGTGTAGTATTACATGGTATTAATTAAATTTGGCGAATGCTATATTTTCCTGTTCTAGTTTCTAATAACTATGGGAAAATGACCAGATGGTGGCGCGTGCACAACGCGAGGCTCAGTGTCTCACCAGATTTTAGCAAAATAGTGTTAATTTATCTGGTTGTCTACTACGTCTTTCGCCCGATTCAGCTACGCGAACTTTACATACAGTAAACAGGCTCTTCTTGATATCAACAATCGGTGCACCAACATAGTTTTGGACTTTCCATTCAACTTCGACGAACTACCACCGGAGTTGGAAAGGACACCGCGGTCTGCAGGACAACTCATCCCGTCCGGAAGTGTCTGGCGGTGGCGCAGAGACCGTAAACAAAGAGGGGGGAAGCGCGGAGGTCTGCGTGCCAGGCTAAGGCTAAATCCGCACCGGCAAGCGCTACCTAGCATCTTCCTCGCCAATGTACGGTCTCTAGCGAACAAGCTGGACGAACTAAGGACTTGGACCCTAACACAGAAAAGGCTCATGGACTGTAACCTCATGTTTTTCACGGAAACATGGCTTAACAATGATGTCCCAAACAACGTGGTGGATCTAGAGGGGCGCACGGTCTTCAGGGCTGACAGAGCTGCAGTAGCAACAGGTAAAAGCAGGGGTGGTGGTTTATGCATCTATGTGTATAAATCATGGTGCACTGACTCTACCATTGCTAACACTTGTTGCTCTGCTGATCTGGAATATCTGATTATTAAGTGCAGACCTTTCTACCTCGTGAGTTCTCGTGCATCATTGCTGCTGCAGTTTACATACCACCGGATCCTAACGCTAAAGTAGCCATGAAACCCCTCAGTGCCAGTATTAGCAAGCTTCAATCACTGCATCCAGACGGGGCCTTTATTGTTGCCGGGGACGTCAATCACTGCAATCTGCGTACTGTGCTTCCACGATTCCATCAGAATGTCTCATGCATCACAAGGGGACATAAAACCTTGGATCACGTATACACCAATGTGGCTGACGCCTACAAAGCCACTCCCCTCTCCCACCTGGGACAGTCTGATCATCTCTCATTGTTCCTGCTTCCCAGATATAGCCCAGTCATTAAATGTGTGAAACCACCAATGAGGACCATCAAGATCTGGTCTGAGGATGCTGACTCTGATCTTCAGAACCAGTTCCAGCACACAGACTGGAGTGTGTTTGCTGCCCATGCCACCACAAACTCTAAGACTGACATTGATACATATACGAACTCTGTCTTGGACTACATCAACAAGTGTGTGGACAGAGTAACAACGCTAAAACAAATAAAGGCTTTCCCCAATCAGAAACCCTGGATGAACAGTGAGGTTCGCCTTCTGCTCAAAGCCAGAGATGCAGCCTTCAGGTCTGGTGACCGGGAGGCTTACAGCTCAGCCAGGGCCAACCTGAGGAATGGAATCTCCAAAGCAAAACACCAATACAAACAGAGGATCGAGGAGCACTTCAACTCCTTGGACCCCCGGCGCATGTGGCAGGGCATACAGAACATCACAGACTACAAACCACCCAGTACTGTGCCCCCATCCAGCTCGGCCTCCCTACCTGACGAGCTCAACCACTTCTACACTCGCTTTGATCGGGAAAACAAGGAGGTCACCCTCAAAGTGGATCTCCCCCCTGGTGAACTGCCTCTCTCACTTTCCAGCTCTGATGTCTGCGCCACCCTGAGCAGGGTGAATGCACGGAAAGCAGCTGGTCCTGATGGAATACCTGGTCGTGTGCTCAGAGTCTGTGCAAGGCAGCTGGCTGGGGTCTTCACGGACATTTTCAATCTGTCCCTGGCCCAGGAAGTTGTCCCCACAAGCTTCAAGACTGCCACCATCGTGCCAGTGCCAAAGCACTCCACTGCTACGGCACTGAATGACTTCCGACCAGTTGCACTCACCCCCATCATTGCAAAGTGCTTTGAGAGACTGGTTCTATCGCATCTCAAATCCTGCCTGCCCTCTACCTTGGATCCCCTCCAGTTCGCCTACCGCACCAACAGGTCAGCAGAGGACGCCGTCTCCATGGCATTCCATTCTCCCCTGACCCACCTAGACAGTCCCAACTCCTATGTCAGAATGCTGTTCATTGACTTCAGCTCAGCATTCAACACGGTCATTCCCTCCAAGCTGATCTCCAAGCTTAGCCAGCTTGGTATCAGCACATCCCTGCGCAACTGGACTCTGGACTTTCTGACTAACAGACCCCAGTCTGTTAAGTTAGACTACCTCACCTCTTCCACTCTCACTCTGAGCACCGGCGTGCCACAAGGCTGTGTGCTGAGCCCTCTCCTGTACTCCTTCTTCACCTACGACTGCGTCCCTGTGCATGGTTCCAACACCATAATCAAGTTCGCAGATGACACCACGGTGGTAGGCCTGATCAGAGAGAACGACGAGACAGCCTACAGGGACGAGGTCGAGCACCTGGCTGCGTGGTGCGCAGACAACAACCTGGCCCTTAACACTCAGAAGACCAAGGAGATCATTGTGGACTTCAGACGTGCTAGGAGCAAAGCACACGCCCCCATCTACATCAACGGAGCTGTAGTGGAGCGTGTACCTAGCTTCAAACTCCTGGGCGTCCACATCTCTGACAGTCTCACCTGGTCCCTGAACTCCTCCATCCTCATCAAAAAGGCACAGCAACGGCTTTACTTCCTGTGGAGCCTTAAGAAAGCTCATCTGTGCTCCAAGATACTGGTGGGCTTTTACCGCTGTACCATTGAGAGCATACTCACCAACTGCATCTCAGTGTGGTATGGCAACTGCTCCGCAGCAGACCGTAAAGCTCTCCAGCGGGTGGTGAAAACTGCCCAACGGATCACCGGCACCAAACTGCCCACCATCGAGAACATTTACACCAAAATGCCTGGGTCGGGCTAAAAGCATCATCAAGGATGCATCCCACCCTTACCACGGACTCTTTACCCCTCCTCCCATCTGGCAGGCATTACAAGAGCCTCCGCTCCCGCACCAGCCGGCTCAGGAAGAGCTTCTTCCATGAGGCTGTGACCCTGCTGAACTCCACACCACAGCGCTAGCTTCATCTGCACTCCACTGCACTACCTGTACTCTATGCACTATCTCTGTACTATATGCACTGTTTTCTGCTCCTTTTGCACTGGCTTCCGCTCTTGCTGCTCTGAGTACCCTATTTATAACTGTACATAAACATACTGTATATATTTTGTCTATTATATCTATTCAACCTATACATACACACTCCTCTGTCTACTCTGGCAGCTTCACCTCTGTGTAGAACATTATTTATTAATATATACACATGTACATATCTGTATATTTGCTCACCATCGTCTTAAATGCTGTATATACTGTATCTCCACTGTTTATAATGCTGTATATACTGTAAGATACAATATCACTACTGCAGTACTCACTACCTGCACTTACCTGTAAATAATACTATGCTTTTGCACTTCTGGTTAGATGCTACTGCATTTCATTCGCTTTGTACCTGTACTCTGAACAATGACAATAAAGTTGAATCTAATCTAATCTAATCTAAAGTTCCTCCAGTGCGAAAGCGCCTTATGACGAGCAAGCAGCTCACAGGACTGGCTCTGCTACATGTTCATAGGAACAGATTATTGCATCTGGAGAGGGTTCTGAGGAAGTGGGGTGCTTCTGGACATCACAGAATTGTCTTGGCATTCAATACAAAGATGTCTTAAAATGTCTGGAACTGTAGGAGGGCAGGCATTAAATTTGATCTGGTGCACAATGAATTACCGTGTCTATTTTTGTTCAGTTTTAATGTTTTATTTTACCAGTATTTTATATCCCACAGCAATGACCATTTCCTCAATGTCCAATACCTATTTGTTTTTAGCCTACGTTAAATAGGTAAAAGGAAATGAATAGGGAAAACGGAAAAAACACGACACTGCAAGCAAGCACTGCAGGCTCAGCCATGGGTCAATGCAAATTCAATGAGAAGTGGTTGGAGGACCAAAATATCATGGCTGGCTGAAATCATCCAGCAATTCGTATGAGGCACGATGTGAACTTTGTCACAAAACATTCAAACTTTGGAGTTGTAAAGCATAGGATTCTCACTTGAAATCTGAAAAGCACATGCACTAGCACCCGAAAAAGTACTATGCCCATTGAGTTGTTCACTGCTACTGTGATGGTAAATGCCATGGGACATTTTTTTCCAAATGGACTGGGTCTACCGCCATACAGTTATATTTTTGTTAATGACAGGGCAGTTATGTTATTTAATGTGCACTGAATATTTCTGTCATTCAAATTCAGTAAAACTCAGTAACTGAGTATACCGTAGTCTAGTTTGTCGATTTCGTTTGCCACAGTAATGGTGTTATTTTTTCCTTTTAGAGGTATTAAAAAGGTCTTAAAGTTCATTAAATTTGTACTTAAAAATGTGCAGATACCCTCGTTAGCTGTGTGAACAGCAGCTCTTAGCTTAGTGACGTCACTATACCACCATCGGCTGGCTTACATCACTTCAGCGTTCCTACTGGCAGTGTGAATGCAAACAGAAAAAAAGCCCTTGAACGTATGTAGTTCAAGGGGGAGTTGGGGAGGTCCTCTCATAAGTCCTTAGAACTGTTTGGTCCAAAAGCGCCTATACTTGCCCTTAGCTCTGTTTTCAGCCTCCTCACGGCAGAGAATGACCAATCACATGAACAGGTTGTCACCAGCAAGGTCAGGAAAAGTTTCAGGATGCACTGAATATTTGGATAAAACTGCATCTCTGCACTCTTGATGGCATCTTGCACAGAGGTGGGCAGAGAATCTTCTGCTTTGTCAAACTTGTTTCTCCACCTCTTCAGGTGATGCAGGTCTCTTGGTATAAAAGGTGATTTTGCTCTGGATGTATCTCTTTGACATTTTCTGATTCCCTATGCTATTTCAATAAAAAATAAAGATAAAATCAATACGTGAGAACAGGAGCAGAGAATGGTAAGTTCTGATTTGTTTAAAAAATTTGAATTGTGTATAGGTGGGCATCCAAAAAAAAAAAAGACCTCTCCTCAAATTAGTCGTAGTGATCAAGATGTTTGTAATACAGTCGGCCCTCCGTATCTGCAGGGGATTGGTTCCAGGATACCAAGTATCAAGTCCCTTATATTAAATAGCATAGCATTTGCATATAACCTACACACACCCTCCTGTATACTAGATTCATCTCTAGATTATGTATAATACCTAATACAATGTAAATGCTATGTAAATAGTTGTTATACTGTATTGTTTTGGGAATAATGACAAGGAAAAAAGTCTGTACATGTTCAGCACAGATGCAAAGATCGTAGGCCTAACTATACACGTCAGCAACAACGTAACATTTTCTTTCTTTCAACACATACAGACATTTCGCTTAATGACCCAAAAGAGAAATAAATAGAATAAAACACAGAATATTTAAAATACAAGTACATTTAGAAAATTTAATTATAAATTGAGAAAATATTTTTTTTTAAAAAACACAAGTAGAGAACGAACGAGATGAGAAGTGAACAATGCTCAAACAACAAGTGCTGGAGAGAGACTGATGACCTGTGAAATGACAGGAGGCTACAGCAGGGTATGCCTACAAAGTCAAGTTTTGCTTTTTGGAACTTTCTGGATTTTTTTTCCCCCCTGAATATTTTCAATCCGCAGTTGGTTAAATCCGTGGATGCGGAACCCGCGGATAAGGAGGGCCAACTGTATTTGGTACATGCATGTAGGATTCATATAATGTAAATAATAGCAATACAATGTTGGAGGATAATGTTGGAGGTCCTGCCCCAACATCAGGCTGGTAGATGTCCTCAACTGCCAGCAGCTGTGTCCTGATGTTTTGTACCGTCTTGATGACCCTCTGCAGAGCTTTCAGGTCTTTCCTGGTGCAGCTAGCCTACCACGCTGCAATGCAGTATATCAGGATACTCTCTCTATATATAATCAATGTAAAACATAATACAACAGAATAGAATACATTAGAACAGAATATACTGTAATATCATAGAATATAATAGAAATGGATTTTGGGAACATAAAGGAAACTCTAAATGTTGAGCATTCCCAAGAACAACCCAGCTGCTGCAGTCTCCATTATGGATCTATCTGCACCAACTCGTGCATGGTGATTCACAACATATTTTTGTATATTTTGGTCTTCATCCAGTCTATTCTGTAGCACCCCACACAGTGCAGACAACTCTGTGCTATGGGCCGGAGGACCCACACTGGCCCTCCATCCAAGATGGCGTCCTCCTCTTCAGAAATCATATCTACTGTTGCGGTCTTCCATATGGCAGCCTCTCCCTCAGTTTAAAGTACACTAGCTGTAGCTTTGTGCAGCTGCAAAACAGGGAAAACAGAACTTAGACCACTGGAAACAGCAAATGGAAAAAGAGTCTAAGAACTACTGAGGAAATTATTGTGTTTTGACTTACTCTTCTCTTTCTTTGCCTTGTTCGAGCTGCGATCCTGTCCCCCTCTTTGTTCTCTAGATTCTGGTCTTGGTTCATCCTGTAACTCTTTCGAATAGTCTCAACAGGTCTGGCAGGATGCTTGAGTGAGAAAATAAGTGGAGAAGAAAGGTTGATTAAAAGTTACTTTAGAATTCCAGGTACTGTTATGAAACAATCCCAATGATACACCAGCAAAACCAGTTGGCTTACCTTGTCTGTGGATCATACCTGTGCGTGTTGTTTTCAGTGTTATGCATTCTCTGCACTGCTTCCTATAAAGACAAAATTAGTACAAGAGTTAAATTCAACCACATTAAGGGATAAAGCAGATAAAGAAATGCGAACATATCAGAATGTGCGGCCATCAAAAACAAAAACCAGCAGGCTACAGAGATAAACTTACCAAAACAAAGTCATTTCCCACTCATTTTCTTTTTTGGGGCAGACTCCTCTTGCGCCTCTTTGAGCTCTCTGATGTCTGACTCCATCCTCTCCAACTGCCAAATAACATTCTCCATGAACGTTTACTGCTGTTCAGACATCTTCTTAAAAAATTAATTTAACATGGACACCAATTGTTTGTTTTCATTCGGACTTGGCGTTGGAATAATTGGATATTCCCGGCGCACAGGAGTAGCCTCCCCACTCCGCTATCCATTAGAAAACTCAAGTGTTCTTTTGCAAGACGTTTTCAAAATGCACACTATCAAAAGGATACAGAGTACAACTTCTGCAATCGTTCTGTGACTTGCTTCTCCAACATACAGGTAACCCCCTTCTCGAAAGCAAATTTCATGCTGCAGTTGCACACAATACTATTGGTCACTGTCACTCCACACCATGCACTAACAGAAAACTGACTGGACAGGACTCAACCTTAGATTCTGAGTGGGTGGTTTAAAAATGGGAGCGCATTTTGACCCTTTATCCCGCATCTCGCATACTAAGATAATGTCACACATTTTCGTTGGTTGTATGGTTTTTTATTGTCAGAAATAAGAACACATGGATGCATTCTTTTACCCACCCAGTACATGAGCCACTTAGGCTGTGCAGCATAGTTTGTACTCTATTTAATAGCGCTATGTCAAAAGCAGCAAAAATGCAACATAGCCAAGTTTTTCTAAAAGCCTGGCTTTCATCCAGTGGCTGAGAAGAGAGCATTGAGGGCGGTCATCAAGAGGCTGTGACGGCCATCAATCAAACTGTGCTGACGTGGGGCCGTGAACTCCTCTGCTACGTCACAAAAAACAAAATTAGAAAAACTTTGCAGATATGAGGGTAAAAGCTATCAGCTGACATCGTGGTCAAAAAGAAAAGATCTTTTATCACCTCTGACCATGCTACTCATCCAATAGAGATTTTGGTTTGATGTAAAGATTTGCATTGAAATTGTTTTATTTTATATAATATTTTATTTATGTTGTAGTTGGATTTGGTCAGGAGTATATCTTGAAAGACTTGAGCTGCATGATGCCTGCTGCTTTGCTTAAAGACAGTTTCCTTTGATGGACCTGTAATGGCCAATGCATGTTTGGTGTCTATCAATAAAGACAAGTTATGTTGCAAAATGTGCCTTTGGGATGACAAACAGCACTGTGCTCATCATATCTTTCATATAGCAAAAGCCTGTATCTTTCATGGCCTAACTGGTGTGCTGTGGAATCAACTAGAGGACAAAGTATAGGTGTTTAAAAGCTAAAAGGCAGTATACAAATGTTTCTTATTCAGTTAGACAGACATTATATCTTAGCTTTACGTTATCTCTCAGCGTTGGTAACACATCCCAAAAAAATCAGCTTATCAAAAAAAAAAAAAAACAATCTGTGCAACGAAGTATAATCAGTATTACTTCTCACGTATCACCATACTAAAATGTTAACATTCTACAAAACAATACTGTGTCTTTACCATTAGAAATACGTAATGTCAACACGTAAAACACCTTGTGAGCATGCAACACTTGTGCAATCCACTGGACAGTATGCATGACTTCGTTATACACAAACATTTTTGCACAAACATGTTAGCACTCAAATGTGTGTAAGTGTGCTCTTGAGTGTATGTGGATTCTGTTTTTACCTAAGAACAAATCCCAAGTAAGAAAACATTGGTGAATGTCAGAAAACTGCGTAAGTGGGGTTTAAGAACAAATTTCTTCTTAAGAACTTTGGTGAATGAGGCCCATTGTCTTTATGATGTGTTGTACTATGGTATGATGGACTGTGGTATCTCTGTGGTGTGTTTTCAGGAGAGTCTATTGTTTTTGATTGTGTGAACTGCATGTGTGTTTGTTTTCAGGAGAGTCTATTATTTCTGACTGTGTGAACTGCATGTGTTTTTATTTTACAAACTCAGTCATACCTATTTGGAAGTTAACGAGGGGCATATTCCATTAATTTTGTTATGCATTTAAGAACTTTCAGGTCTTCCGCGCTGCAAATGAAACCACAGACAGAGGGAGTATAAGAGCAATGGTACACTACCCCAACACAGTATTACGCTATTGCATGTGAGCCCCACACAACAATAACATTCATAGCATGTATTGTGCCACATGGATTTTAAGGAAAGAATATGCCAGGCTGCTGAGTAACTAGGATGCTGATTAGGGTGCTGCAGCCTATCCCAGCACTCACTGGGCGAAAGGCAGGGAAATACACTGGACAGGTTGCCAGTCCATCACAGGCCAGACACACAGACAAACACATTCGCCTGACTTCCATGTCTTTGGACTATGGGTGGAAACTGCAGCTCCCAGAGGAAACCCACACGGACACAGGGAGAACATGCAAACTCCACACAGAAAGGACCCTGGCTCCCCAGCTGGGAACTGAACCAGGGACCTTCTTGATGTGAGGCGACAGTGCTACCTACTGCACCACTGTGCTGCCCAATTTCTTTTTATTAATAAATATTATTTCATTTAATATCAAATATCCAACTTGTTAAGGAGTTGCTGGTCCACATATCTGTGTAAAACTGTTTAAATCATGGCTGCTGCAGCACTGTTAGAGTCAAAAACTTTGCCTTTCATGAAAGAACCCTTGAGTGGTTTAACTGTATGTGCCTTTGTATGCTATATGAATGCATAAAGTGTATTTTTCTACTGTCATCACTATAGTGACAGGCTAAAGAACCACGTGACCCCTAACCTATCTTCTTCCTGTGCTATCATAAATCACAGAGCTGGTGTCGTGGGCGGGCATTTTTAGAGCATGAAACTTATCAAGAATATGATGTTTATTGTAGTACATAACATGTTCAGGACCTCCTGCAAGCTCTCCCCATTCCAAATATAGGTACATAAGAGCACAGGAGGCATTGAAAGGGAGAGAGAGAGAGAGAGAGAGAGAGAGAGAGAGCTCGAGAGAGAGAGCTCTGGATAGTATTATTTGTTGCCTCGTACAGGGTGGTCCAAATGACTTACTTAGAGCAGTAAATTTTCAAATACTATTCCTTTCTCCAAAACAACTGGACTTGGGGGTCTCAATTGCAGGCAGGAGGCCCATTTATGGGATAGGACAATATTGCTTCTGTCAGGCCAGTTACAAATGAGCATTACTGCACTGATTAATCTCCCCTCTTGTGGAAGTCTGACCTCACAGGGTATCCTTAGTGATTTTGGCTCTGGGGATATATTTGGGCCACAGGCAAGTACATATATATGTGTTCTCAGCCTGCTGATATACAGAGACTCAGATACAGGACAGTGCTAGGAGGTTTTAAGGCAAAGTGTTTTTTTAAGGGAAACCACAGATTGTGGCACAGTGGCCAGCCCAGACAGAGAGGAAATGCTGCTTCTTCACAGAGGAACAAAGCAAAACAACTACAGTCTATCAATGTATGCAGGGACACAACTCGACTTCACAAACAGTCATTACATAAGGTCCAACTCGACATGGATGTACACCCTGAAAATATCCTCCACAGAGCACCAGGCTTGACATATTATTCCCGTTACTGCATCTGCAGGCACCAGTTCCTGTAAACCTGCAAATCATTATTTAAATTGCATTAGAGTCCACTGGGCTCTTCATGGGCTCTATTTTAGCATTAACATTCCTTTGGAATGCACTTTGCTCAGCTTGTTTGTGTGTCTCTGAATATGTTATTTCTAACCATCCATCTCTGTGTCGTCTCTCTGGTGGAAATGAGCATTGGTGCTAATGATGAGGAATGAAAAAAACTGATGCGGAGCTGGAGTTCCCGAGGCTGGTCTGTTATCATTATCATCATGTAACAACAGAGACTTTCCTCACTCTGAGATCCCTGTGTATCAGGCAGAAAACATACCATGTTCATGGGCCTAACCTGCTGTTTGTCAGCTGCTTATATAGTAACATATATTTTATAATAATAATAACTCTATACCAATAAAGCTTATGTAGCAATAGCCTTGTTCCATTTTCTGCTTGTGCATCCTCAAATGCTTAGACAACTTGGGTAAAGATTTTGTCTATGTTATGAAAGAGGGGGACCTTTGAGACAGAAGGGTTTGGGTCAGTGAGATTTGGGATAGTGGGGTTTGGGACAGTTGGGTTTGGGTCAGTGGGGTTTTGTTCAGTGAGGTTTGAGACTGTGGGGTTTTGTTCAGTGAGGTTTTGAACAGTAGGGTTTGGGTCAGTTTGGTTTGGGACAGTGCGGTTTGGGTCAGGGAGGTTTGGGTCAGTGAGGTTTTGGACAGTGGGGTTTGGGATAGTAGGGTGTTGATCAGTGGGGTTTTGGTCAGTGTGGTTTGGGACAGTGGGGTTTGGGTCAGGGAGGTTTGGGTCAGTGGGGTTTGGGTCAGTGAGGTTTTGGTCAGTGGGGTTTGGGACAGTGGGGTTTGGGTCAGTGAGGTTTTGGACAGTGGGATTTGGGACAGTGTGGTTTGGGACAGTGGGATTTGGGACAGTGTGGTTTGGGACAGAGGTTACTACATACTAACCACACTGTTCTCTGCTGTGGTGTAGTGGTGGCTAAGCTGTAGTGAAGGTGATGAATTATGTATCTCAGTGTATAACCATACATCGAAGTATAACTACTTTGAGAGGGTAAAAACTATTGTGTGAGGATTTTTTAAAGGGAGTGTGCACATTGGACACAAACCAAACTGAAGGAGGTGAGCTGAGGAGGGAAAATTATAACTCGGCCTTTGTGTAAACTCTGGAGCCAAATTCATGTCAAATATTTATGAGCAAATGGGACATATTTAACAAATAACCTGCAATACACAAACAAGTGTGTATTGCAGAAATAAAATGTGACCATCAAAGCCACATACCACAGTCATCAAAGATATATCACCTCAAAAACATACATCAAAGTATAACTACTTTGAGAGGATAAAAACTATTGTGTGAGGATTTTTTAAAGGGTGTGCTTTTCAGAGAAGCTAAATAAATAGATTCTAGATTCAAGAGTTTTATTGTCATGTGCACAGCAAAACAGGTAGTTACACTGTACAATGAAATTCTTACTTTGCTAATTCTCTGTTACCAGAAAAGTATGAATAAAAAAATATATAAATATAATCTTACAAGGAGACAAGAGACAAAACAAGAGAAAAAATTGAGGTAGATCTATGAAAAGTAAACTTAGTAATTAGAGTATTAAGCATTAAAGTTACATGTGCAATTGTTACAGCTGAATGTGCAATGTTGCAGTTACATGTGCAGTGTATGCAAAGGGGCAGAGAGCAGTGATCATAAAGTGCACTTGTGTATTATTGCAAGATGACAATAGTGGGACAGCAGCAAGAACAACTGTGTTGCGTGTGAGGAGCTGAGTAGTGCTCATTAAGTAATCCTCCAGTCAGAGGTTGGAAGGGGCCATGTGTGAAAGAGTCATTCACAAGCCTGATTGCCTGTGGATAGAAGCTGTTTGTCAGTGTTGATGTCCTGGACTTCACACTTCTATAGTGCTTGCCTGAGGGTAAAAGTGTGAGGAGGTTATGTTGGGGGTGTGTACTGTCCCTGATGATGTTGTGGGCCCTCCTGATGACCCTGGTGTTGTAAGTGTCCTGCAGCAATGGGAAGGCTGCTCCTGTAATGGACTGTGCCGTTTTGATCACACGTTGGCGAGACTTCCTGTCCTGAGCAGTGCAGTTTCCATACCAGACTGTGATGGAGCTGGTAAGGAAACTGTCAGTCGTACTTCTAAAGTGCCCCTTACGCACATCTGCTGCTGACACAGTGAGTGATGTGTTCTGTGTGCTCTCTGTGGCCATGGCCTCTCTCTCTTGATCGGTGTTGAGGGCCTCAAAGTGAGCATAGAACTCATTTAGCTCATCTGGCAGTGTGGCATGGCTGGTTGTGACCCCACTACTCCTCTGCTGGTAGTCTGTGATGTGCTGCAGGCCTTGCCACATGTGCCCGGGAGTCAGTAGTGGTGCAGCATCCCTCCAGCTTCAGTCTGTATTGTCTCTTGGCCTCCCTGATAGATTTACGCAGGTCATATCTGGCCCTTTTGTATTCTTCAGCATTGCCTGAGACAAATGCAGTGGAGTGAGCACGAAGCATGGATCCCCATTTATCCAGAGTTTCTGGTTTGCATATTTTCTGCAGTGTTTTGTGGGAACAATGTTCTCAGTGCAGGTACTGATGTTGCTAGTTACTCCAACAGAGTCCTTTCTAAGAGCAGCAGTTTATACTCTCAAAGCAGTCCTTGAGTATCAGATGAGCTTCTTCATTACACACTTTACAGTTTTACTTACTGGTGGAGTTTGTTTGAGTAATTGTCCGTACGATGGGTAGAGGTACACGGAGATGTGGTCGGACTGTCCAAAGTGTGGCTGGGGTGCAGCCTTCTAGGCACCCTTCACATTGCTGTAGACTTGGTCAAGAATGTTGCTCTCCCTTGTTGGAAAGCTCTCATGCTGATGGTACTTGGGGAGGAGAGTCCTTAGGTTGCAGTGGTTAAAATTGCGGGCTACAATGAACACAGCATCTGGGTGTGCAATTTCTTGTTTGTTGGTCGTGCCATGCAGAAGCCCTAGCGCCATCGTGGAGTTCGCCCTTGGTGGTATGTAAACAGCTAGTACGAATACTGTGCTGAACTCCCTTGGCGGATAGAAGGGTCTACACTTCACCATCAGCAGTTGTTCACGTAGACACAGATACTGCCGCCTCTGTTCTTTCCAGATGCTTCTGTACGGTCCCCACGGTGGATGGAGTATGTTGGTAGCTGAATTGCCAAGTCTGGCATGCTGTCCGAGAGCCATGTTTCCGTGAGAATGAGAGTACAGCATTCTCTGATCTCAGACTGAGTTGTAATCCTAGTTCGCAGCCCATCCAGCTTGTTTTCAAGGGAGCGAACATTAGCTAGAAGTAAACTAGGTAGCGGCAGTCGCGTAGCTCCAGCCTTTAGCCTAGCATGTAGCCCACCTCTCTTGCCACACTTCCGCCTTGACCACCCTGTCCATCGGCTGCGCCACTCATTCGAGGCTGGTGTTGCTGGGCCTTGCCGCTTGTAGCCATTGGAATCCGAATGCAGAAGAGAGTCGAAGTCCGAGAGATTGAAGCTAAGCTCATTGCGAACTTTGCCAATGTCCAGGAGTGCCTCTCTACTGTATTTTACTTTTGTGCAAGTGATCTGTACACTTAAGATAAATACTAAAGCTAAAATAAATAATAAATAGCGTTGGTATTGGGAAGATGACGCAAAGACATCTAACAATAATAATAATAATAATAATAATATTTATTTAGAGCCCAATATCACTATTTATAGTCTCAAAGGGCTTTACATGTCTATAACAAAGTCAAATCAAAATTATATTATTGTTAAAGTAATTTTATAAAAGACACTCAGATTCTCCAAAGTCAAGGCAGGTTGGTTTATTCTCACGGCGAGGAGACCAGTCACAAAGCAATACAGTCAGGCATCACTGTTGTGAGTAGTTGTCACGCTGGTGGAGTGGTGCAGGACCCAAGTGCAAGACACGATGATGGAGGTGAAAAAACGGAGGACTTTACTAACAAACTGAAGATCAAAATACAAGTGCAGACTGGAACAAAACCGATAACAAAAGGGTGCAGCATAACAGTGTGCAAACTAACACAAACAACAATAGACAAAGGACAAGGCAAACACAAGGGCTTAAATACAGAGGGAGAACTAAACAGGGCAAAACAGGATTGGTACAAATTAACGAGGTTAATAATTGGGACAAACAGGAACAGGTGATGGGCGGAGACAGACAGAACAAGAGCACAAAGACAGAACAAAACAAGAGTCCAAAATGGAGGTGCAGGCTGTGACAGTAGTCTAAAACTCCCTTTGCGTTCATGCAGCATTTATCTGTTAGAAAGGAATCACACCAGTTATTTTTTCACACCAAACAGAGATAAGAGGTACACGTTTCTCTGCTGAGCTGTGGAACCTCCTGTTCTTGGTCATGGTGACCTTGACTGAACTTCTGGTTCCAACTAGATAAGCATATTAATGAGCATATTTCATACAAAGGAATAACATATTTTTCTGACATTTCCCTCCTGTTTATACTTTGTAGGGAATATCTTATTTACAAACATATCAGTGCTTATCGTCAACATCGTCATTCTGGTTCACCAGATGAGTCATTATGATTGCACTTTATCATTTCTTAAACCATCTCCTGGTCTGAGTTGTCATCAAGCTCAGGTATTTGTTGATACATCGTTTCAGTCAGTGTTGTTTCAGTCAGTCTCATTGTGAGTCCTCGTAAGCATGGAATACAGCAGCATCCACAAGTGACGAGTACTGCTGCTGCTACCGCCACTGAGATGAGGAGAGATGTCAGTAGTCTGCTGTATCGTCCGAACCACCTCTCCATCATTGATGTGAACGGGTCGTTGACTCCACTATTCTTTGCCAGTTCTACAGACAGGGAGGTCAATCCCTCCAGGGTCTTGGTTATGCTGCCGTCTGGGGAAGTATTGTTAAGAATAAAAGTACAACAGAAAGTTCCAAACATTTTACAGCCAGCTGCATATCTAGTGCCATACGGTTCTGCCACGCCATAAGAGAAGTTGGCACCAGTTGTTCAGCAATACCCTTTGCAGCATCTCTGGTATAATTAACAAATCTTTGCTGATTGTAGTAAATGTAATTTTTCCAGTCAACATTTTTGTTTGTCGTAGCCCACCAGCAAAGGAACGATTCAAATCCTGCGGCTACTTGATTTCTTGCTTCAAATTCATCAGGAACTCCTCTCGGTACCCCAATACTATCTATGTAAACTCTATTGTCAAATGATCCTCCAGGTGTGGAGCAACGATGGCGCTCCAAATTTTCTTTGGAGAGTTTATCTCCCAGCTTTCCGAATTCACCTGTTGGGAACATATACAACGGTTCAATTAATTGGGTTAGAGCAGAACTGCTTTTCCAGTCTTCGGGGAGCCTCGCTCTTAGCTTCATGTCTCCACACAGCCACCAGAGGTCTGCTCTCATGGCTGAGTGATTGGAAAACCAAGAAGCTGACAGGTTTCCTCCATCATAGGTAACATTGACAGTTGTTTGACAGTACTCTGAGGTGAGCTCCTTAACATCTAATCCATTAGTACTTCGCTTAAAACAAGTATAATTTCCTTTATACACTGTAAATGAGAGTGGGATATTTCTTTTCTCAACCTTTGGGAACAATAAAGAAAGAGTTTTGCAGTTCTCAGTTGCATTTACATCAAACAGCTGTAGAACACACTTTAAACCACCAGGATCATTCTCTTGACTCAGTTTAAAAGGAAGAATTTCCTAACTGAGGCCTGGCAGTTGAACACGCTATACAGTCAGACTGACCATGTTGCTGAGCTGTATACATCATCCACTCAATCCATTCATTTTTATGCGCATATCCTGTTTCTAAGGCCAACTTGTCCCCTTGAGTAAATTTAGAGTACTATTTCACCCCTGGGACAATGGGGGAAGACAGTTCTCCTGTGTCTTCCTGACTGATTCTATTCTGTAATGTAGATATTATATTTATAAAGAAATGCTCTATTGGGTTCTTGTTTGATACATCTGCTCCTATAGCAAATAATCTCTGGTCTTTCAGGCTTGGGTTCTTAAGGGTTATTAGAAGTTGGTTACAGTTCTCTTTGCTATTGCAGTCTGAACCTGATTTTTTTTTTTTTTTTTAATCACACTGAGTCTATCTTTTAGTTTGTCTAAGTCTTCTTTCCCTTGCATCTCATGACCATAGTCTCTATAACTCTATTACTTTTATCACTCTGCTCTCTCTCTCTCTCTCTCTCTCTCTCTCTCACTCAAACACACACACACACACACACACACTTTCACAGTGTTGTAAGAGCACTAAAACTTGGCAGGCTGTTAATTTTTCTCTTTTCACTTTGTAAGTTGAGCTGGCCCTGAGCCCAAGAATTTCATTGCTGATAATGATGTCCACATTGTTATCTAGTATATGACAATAAAACTTGAAACTTGAAACTATAATTTGTGGTCCATAACGCCTGCTCCCACAACCCACACAGTCGTCTAAATTGTGTGTTCTTGTAAACCATACATATGTATTTGTCTGACCAGGTCAACTGTGAGGCTGACTCTTTATTAGGACAGTAATAGTTTTTGTCAACATCTGTTAGCGTGCTGCAGAAATCTATCTCCACAGTGCCTGTCTGATTTTCCTTAAATATCAGATTGATTGCTTTATATTTTTCCCAGCTTTTGGGGTCTCCCCGAACTACACCTACTGCACATCTTCTTGGTTTTACTAATCCAGTTCCATTTATTTATTTATTTTAGTTCTGAGTTTGTACCAAAGTAGCGGAAGTAGGATTATTACTGTTAGTATTATAATACAACTAAGTGTTTCTCTGAGGCCACAAAGTCCTGGGCTCCTAAAAGGATGCCAAGGTCTGGTCCTGTCCATTTCACCTATCTTTCCCTAGTTGCTATTTTAGTCTCACCCTAGATTCTGTTTGGCCGTTGGTTTCTTCACTGAGGTTGAGACGAGCTCCCTCCTATTGAGAGGGCCCCCCTTTGTAGTCAGACTTTGCCTCGGAGAATAGTGGTGAGTAACTAAATACTTTCCCTTCCTCTTGTTTACTCCTTAAAAAATTTTACCAGTTTACAGTGAGACAGGTGTAGGACAAGGAAAGGCTTTTACCCATTTGGTAAACATGTCAATTATCACCAAACAGTATTTCTTCCCTTCACATTTACTTAGTTCAATAAAATCCATACATATGTGTTGGAAAGGGAATTGAGGTTTTGGAAATGTTCCTCTTTTAGGTCTCATACTCCCCTGTGCGTTGTATTTTGCACAAATAGGACATGCTAAACAAAATTTCTTTGAGTAGTTATTAAAACCATGTACTGTAAATACCTTTTGTATTATTGCTACCATCCCTCCTGTTGAGACATGGCACAACCCATGACTCAAAACCGCAGCACATCTACAGAGGCTGTTTGGTAAAATAGGTTTGCCCTCTTGACATCTATAAAGACCATTTTCCTGTTTCGCTCCTCGAAGTACCCAGCTTCTGTATTTCTGCGGGTGGGGAGGCTTTTTGCATATCACTGCATAACACTTCGTGGTCTAAATAGTCCAAAGTTTCATTTGCAGTTAAGATTTCTTCATTTACAGCAGCTCTCTTAGCGGCTATATCTGCTCTTGCATTGCCCTTAGAGACTGGGTCATCTTTACCAGTATGTGCCACACATTTACATATTGCTACTTTAAGTGGAAGTTGCACTGCATCCAATAAGGCTAAGATTAAATCCTTATGGTTAATGGTTTTTCCTGTGGAAGTTACCATACCTCTATTTTTCCACTGCTGAGCGAATACATATATAGTCGAAAAATACATATTGACTATCTGTGTAAATATTGGCTTGTTTTTAGCTATTTTGCATGCTTCAGTTAATGCTATTAATTCTGCAGCTTGTGCAGAGTAGTGCCGCGGCAGTGGTTTGTTTGATTTTCATGAACTTTTTTTTTTTTTTTTGCCATAGTCAGGGTCAGGCCCTGGTATACGCTTAAAATACATAGTGCAATGTAAATCACTTTCTGTTCAAACTCTGGGGGAACTCTTTATTTTGCTTTGTGCATCAGCGCATGTGTCACAAACCCCGGGCCCGTCATGACTAAATCCAGACTGTACCAGTACAGGGGTTCTCTGTGACCCTGTGCCACAAAACATTGCGCCATTCTGTACGCTCTCACCCCTTTCTTAGTGGGAACAGTAACTATGCAGAGACTTTGCATCATATCTCTCCCTAGCAAATTACAAGGACAGACTGTAGATAACACCAGTTGGCAAGGACTGCTCCTGCCTGTTTTGGAATCTGTCAAGGTTACCAATTCAGACAAATGTTCTTTGTATATTTTTCCATCTGCAGCTTTAACAAATATTTGGGTCTGGGCTGAATTTACATCAGGCACATTATCTGGGTGGACTACTGTCCGAGATGCTCCTAAATCGCACAGGAATGTGACTCTCTTATTTCCAATCAATATTGTGACCTCAGGTTTCTCTTAATTTTGTAACATCACTTCTACATCTCCAAATTGCAACATTTCCTCTCCTTCCACATCCTCTCCTTTTCTCTCATCTTCATTGTCGCTGCCCTCTTGTCTCCCTTTTCTTTGTCTACAATCTTTCGCCCAGTGTCCTTTTCTTCCCACATACAAAACATCCTTTATCTCTCATTTGCTGTCTCGCTCTTCCTCTTCCTCTAGTACCTCTCTCAACCACAGTCTAGCTTGTCTCAGCTCATCACTGTCTGATTTCTTGGTTGCCCTCATTATGTCTTTTATTAATTTCAGACATGCTTCTTCTGTTAGTTTACCTTTAAACCCATATTTACTTTCCATTTCTTTCTATGCTTTATGGTATTTTGATCTCTGGTAAACATATACTTTTCATTCCCTTCCAACTTATCTGGGCTTTTACTACATTTACCTCCCATATTAAAAGTCAGAGAGTTGATCTGAGGCACCACAACAATAATAACCACAATGCAAGCGGAGCTTAGTCCAGTAATAATAACAGCAACACCAAGTGCAACAACAACCAGTTGAACAGGTTAACTCAAGTCACCAGCAAGCATGACATAAGGAAAACAAATCCAGGGAGGTGAAAAATCAAAAGTAAAAAAACCAAACAAAACAGCTAGAGCAATTAACAAGCCTAACCAGAATTAATTAGATATTACCCCACATTAAACATACAAGACAGACATACAAAAACACATTCATAAATTTATCGCGGTCTCCCTTTTTTTTTTTTTTTTTTTACTAAAGCTGTCTTCTTCACTTTTAACGTGCTGCACGGAGTTATTTATTCCTGTAGTCTTCTCACACAGACTATGGACTCGCTTTCTGTCTAACTTCACGGGCTTATTCAGCTCATAGCCCAAATATTATTCATTGTTTTTACAGGTTTTAGGGAGAAGGACATATTGAACTTTGTTAAATACTCCTTATACCTTCACTGAGTTATTCAATGAAAAGAGCCATTGCCGTTTTTACCGGTCTTAGTCAGAGAAGCTACTTATTCAACCTCAGCGCCAAATAAGACATCTAAGTTCACGGGCTTTCACCGTCTCTACTATAGACGATTTCACCAACACAACTCTTTTGAATGGCAAATTATTTTACTCACCCTGAGTTTGGAGATCCGGTGTTCTGATTCTTTTCTATGATCCCGTCACCTTTCCCCTTTCCAGTGGAAACTGGCCTCTTTGAAACAGCAATTCAGCAGGAGGACTTTTCTTTTCAGGAGTCCCAGACTCCCCCGTGCATGGTTTCAGTCCCGATCCTGGACTGGGGAAAGGCTATTGGGATCCGGCTCGAAGGACCAAAATGTTAAAGTAATTTAATAAAAGACACTCATATTCTCCAAGTCAAGGCAGGTTGGTTTATTATTCTCGCGGCAAGCGAGACCAGTCACAAAGCAATACAGTCAGGCATCACTGTTGTGAGTAGTCTAAAACTCCCCTTTGCGTTCATGCAGCATTTATCTGTTAGAAAGGAATCACACCAGTTATTTTTTTCACACCAAACAGAGATAAGAGATACATGTTTCTCTGCTGAGCTGTGGAACCTCCTGTTCTTGGTCATGGTGACCTTGACTGAACTTCTGGTTCCAACTAGATAAGCATATTAATGAGCATATTTCATACAAATAAATACCATTTTTTTCTGACAATTATGCATAAGTTTGAGAAAATAGATATGTCTTTAGTGTTGTTTTAAAAGTATTGAGAGAGTTTGCCTCTCTAACTTCTATAGGTAAACCATTCCAGAGGAAGGGTGAGCGGTAGGAAAAGGCTCGGTTGCCAGCGGACTTCTTTTTAACTCTTGGAATGACTAATAATCCAGAATCTTGAGAGCACAGAGTGCGAGGTGGGTTATAGGGTCTAATTAAGTCAGACATGTAGAAAGGCGCAAGCCCATGTAAAATTTTATATGTTAATAAGAGGACCTTAAAATCTGCCCTTGCATGAATTGGGAGCCAATGAAGGGAAGCCAGGACGTCAAACTTCTTCGTTCTGGTCAGAATTCTAGCAGCAGCATTCTGGACCAGCTGAAGACTATTGGTACTAAAAGCAGGCAGGCCAGAGTAAAGAACATTGCAGTAATCAAGGCGAGATGTGACAAATGTGTGAATAATAGTTTCTGCATCAGCCATACTTAGGAAAGGCCTAATTTTAGCAGTGTTACGGAGGTGATAAAAGGCAGTTTTGGTTGTGTTCTTGATATGAGTGACTAGCGAGAGACTAGAGTTAAAAATCACACCAAGGTTTTTAGCGGAAGAGTTCTGAAAGATGATGCAAAATTTAGGGTAAGATCACTAAAAAGATGCTTATGTGTAGGGGGACCAATGATCAGCATTTCAGTCTTGCTTGCATTAGGCATCATGAAATTTGAAGACATCCAACCCTTAATAGCACAAAGACATGCCTCAAGGTTAGCCAGTTCAGAGCGGTCATTGTGCTGGATAGGTAAGAAAATCTGAGTATCGTCAGCATAACAATGGAAGTTAATGTTGTAACTACGAATAATGTCACCCAAAGGGAGCATGTAAATAGAGAATAGAAGAGGGCCAAGGACCGACCCCTGAGGAACACCATAGTTAAGCTTACGGTATTCAGAGGTCACATTATTATAGTGGACACACTGCTTTCTCTCAGAGAGATAAGATTTAAACCAAGAGAGCGCTAGGCCATGAATGCCAATTTGGTTTTCCAGGCGCTTTAACAATATAGTGTGATCAACCATGTCAAATGCTTCACTCAGATCAAGCAGAATAAATAGAATAGAAGTAGCAGAATAGAAGTAGCACCAGCATCCATGGCTAATAAAAGATCATTAGTTACTCTAGTAAGCGTGGTTTCAGTAGAGTGAAAACATCTGAAGCTTGACTGAAATATTTCAAACAGACTGTTAGAGGACATATGGGCTATCAGCTGAGCAGCTACAATTTTTGAAAGAAACAGGAGATTAGAGATCGGCCTATAATTATTTAAGGCTTCGGGGTCAAGGTTAGTTTTTTTAAGTAAAGGCCTGATCACGGCTATTTTAAAAGGGGGTACAACACCAGATTTAAGTGACATGTTTTAGAGTGTTGGGCCGAGAACCGAGAAAAGCTCTATGAAAAGTTTAGAAGGTAGGGGATCAAGGAGGCAAGAAGCTGGTTTAGTAGAGTGCACCAATTTGGTCAGCGTGTCTAGAGAGATAGGGTTAAATTGAGTTAAAGGTTGCACATCCTGACTAAACTTAGGCGCAGTAACAGAGAGTGTGCAGACAGTCTGATTTGATAAATTAATTTGAATATTACTACGAATTAAGTCTATTTTTTGCGAGAGAAATTCAACAAAATCGTTTGCAGTAAAAGGGCTAGATTAAGGGGAGTGATTCTAGGTAAGTTTAGATACTGTATCAAAAAGGAACTTGGGGTTATTTTTGTTAACATTAATGTTAACATTAATAAATGTTAATTATTTTTGAGTAATACGCAGATTTGGCTGTGTGGAGAGCGCGTTTATAATCTATCAGGCTGTCGTGCCATGCAAGGCGGAAAACCTCTAGTTTGGTTGCCCGCCAGTTTCGTTCCAATTTCCTGAAATGGTCTGAGAGGGCAGCAGAGTAAGGAGAGGCGACATCGTGAGAGATATCTAGTCCGCGAGCTAGAATAAGATCTAAAGTGTTGCCACTGAAATGAGTTGGTTCATGGACATATTGGTTAAAGCCAAAAGCTTTATTTGTAAAAGCCTTATTAAGTGAATCAGAATAATTATTGATGTGAATATTAAAGTCCCCCAGGATCAGGATTTTATCCACTCTTGTAAGAATAACAGAGATAAATTCAGAAAACTCATCTAGAAATTGACTATAGGGCCCCGGGGGACGATAGAGCACTGCTATGAGAAAAGATGAGGCAGTACCATATTGCTTCACGGAGAGCAACTCAAAGGAGTCAAAATTAGGTAAACTAAGGGTGTTAGGAGTAAATTTAGTATTATAGATTAGAGCTACACCCCCACCTTTCTCTGCTGCCCTAGCAGCACAGGAAAAGGAATAGTTAGGGGGTGAAGCTTCATTTAAAGGGAGAAAAACGTCTGGCTTTAACCAAGTTTCACACAAACCCATCGCGTCAAGGCTAAGATCACTGATCAGGTCGCTAACAAGCGGTGAAAGCGATCTGACATTGATAAAACCTAACTTCAGTGTAACATCTGCCTCGGTGGGTGTCATCTTGTATTGAGCCATGCAAACAGTGCATGGTTCCATGATATGCTGTATAGAGAATGCAATGAAACATCTCAATGTGAGGTATGTGGATTATACAAGAACTTTAACTTCAGAGAAGAGCAGGGTAAAAGTGAGCAGTGTTCAGCTACTGGAGCTGATCTTTTGAGTTCCTCAGAGAAAATATACTGATGTATTTCCTTTTACAGATTCACAGTTATGTGTTATGTCATTTATCCTGCCTGCAAACTGCTCACTAGATGGAAAATATTTTTTTGGCCTTTCAACAAAAGTACTTTTTTAATAACATGACCAGAAATGTTATTTTAGTCCAGGGTTGTCAAGGAATCCAGACAAATTGTTTTCTTCACCTTCCAGTAACTGACAGAGAGCAACCAGTAACATTTTTAAAATGGTATTCCCTGGCTCAGATAATCATTTCCCTGTACGAGCAGTGTGATGGGAGTATGACATCAGTAGTCAGTGTGTATAACGTCTGTGATTTTTACATTTAGAAATGTCTCATAATTAACTGTGGAAAAGCAAAGCCAAGCGTGGCTAGTGCATGTATGGCATGCACAGTAATATGCAGCACATAAATGAACATTCCCTGTTTCTAATTTTATTTTCATTTATTATTTTATGCAAACATATAAAAACATACATCAGTCAGAGCACGAGGAGTGTGTTGTGAGAAGTGAGTGTAAGAGAGAAAATTAAAACTTCTGCACTCCTTAATACCAATTTCTTTAACCAAAGATACATAAGATATGTTTTTCACAGAG
This sequence comes from Chanos chanos, assembly GCF_902362185.1. Classification (NCBI taxonomy): domain Eukaryota; kingdom Metazoa; phylum Chordata; class Actinopteri; order Gonorynchiformes; family Chanidae; genus Chanos; species Chanos chanos. Next base: position 44,897,187 of record NC_044495.1, read on the forward strand.
CTGTAATTTTAGAAGTGAAATAATCTTGCAAAGTTTTGGAAGTCTTGGAAATGTAAAAAGCTTTCTTATCTTTTGGCAACCCAAAGCATTTTAACTCTCACAAAGACTGTAACAACTGTTTGTCAACAAATGAATTAAACGCAGTACAAAAATTGTTGTCTTCAGATTTAAAAAATAAGTGGACTATTAGAACATGAAATTAAACCAATTTCTGACCAAGAATCTCAGCACCCTGGGTAAATGCAAAGAGATCAAAGAGCCGAGTCCAGACAGTAGTGTTCAGTAGTGAACAGTAGTGCTCTTGAGCCACAGAGTGTGTTTCACTTGCACAGGTTTTGGGTCACGTGAACAGTCAAGAGTGAGAAGCCCTCAGAGACGTGTAGCAGGAAAATGTGGAGAACAGTGCGAGTGAGTGTGTGTGAGAGGACTGCCACACTGGTGAACAGTCAGCATACCCTGCATGTCATATGTACTATGCATGCAATCTTTATGACACTGTTTCAATGAATCTCTCAGTGGAAAATTACTTCCCTTTTATCAGAATGTAACCACCACTCATGGGAACAAATTAGAAAAGAGCTCTCTCGTGTAAAAATCTGCCACATATTAATGAATAGCCAACAGACAGTTTCAAATATTTTAGATCCAACTTCAGAAAATAGCCACTCTATATCAAAGGAACAAATGTCCTCTTCATACGCAATGCTAAATCTCAGTTTGACTTTAAACAACCCTAAATGTAAGTGGTGGCCACACAAATATTGTTAATTTTAACAGGACAGCTCAGCTGATAAACTGCCAAAAAAAAGAAGTCCATGGCATGTCCTCACTGAGTGGGAGGGAGAGATTCATATGAGAGAAGGAGAGATTCGCATGACAGAAGCCGTTTCTTTTTCCTTGCACATGCATGTATAGCTTCATTGTGAATTCCATTCCAGCCTTAGTGTTTGTTTAAAGTGATACATCAGATCTACTTTTTTTTTAAATGGTGCTGACGCCGGCTTCGAGGGTTTGGTAAAGTGACACGCACATGCTCTCCCACTGTAAATATTTCTGTAGTAGAGCGTTCGTCTAACACCCATGTTAAGTGGTTGCCAGGCGGCGCTGTGTTTGGGGTTTTAAGAGGCAGATTTAAACAGGCACATGTGGTCGTTGTCTCTGTTCAGAGACGTGTCATCTGTAGTGACTCACACAGACTGTTAGAGAACCAAACACTGCAAGTTTACTTTACTAAGCCACAGCAGGATTCCTTTGGCTTGACAAGCTGTCTGACTCTGTGTGTCAGTGAGACAGTGTCCTCTATGACTAAAATGACATTACATATTAGATTGCCAAGTGAAAGTACAAGCTAGGCTGTGAAAGGTGTCTGCCAACATATGGTGTTTGATGTGTTCTACTTTATATTGTGTTTTAGGAGCAACCACAGGCTCCTGATCGGATGAACTCAAACTCAAAAGAGCACACATGATAAATAATGACTGATTTTGCCTTGAATCTTGTTTACATATAAAGTAGGCAGACAGGAATGGAGAAGTCCAGGTCTCACCGAACACTAAAATGGACATTAAAAAAAAGAAAAAGTCAGCTAAGTGAAACACCCTGGACAGGTCGCCAGTCCATCACAGGGCAGACACACTCACACACATATTTATACCTAGGGGCAATTTAGTGCATGTCCTGCATGTCTTAGTGTAGTGTAACTGGGTGTGTGTGAAACAGGGTTAGGTAAGAGTTTGTCAGCCTAGAGGAAACAAAGGGAGACTTTGCTTGTTCTCTCTAAAGAGGAGATGAAAGAGGAATTCTCTTCCCTTAGGATCTGGTGAAACTGATCATGTCATGAAAGTGGGAATGGTTTGGCCTTATCATTTACTGGGAAAGTCAAGTTTCACCAGATCATCCCCTACAGATGATCACATTTCATCCCCATCAGATTTGAATGTGCTGGGAGGCACAGTGGTGTGGAAACCTCCCTACATTACATGACCAGGATGTTGTTCCGGAGTTACCAAATTTAGTCAGATTATTGTGAAATTCTAAGATTTAATCCATCATGTGAGATTAAGGCCTGGTAATATGATATAGCACTGTCACAGAATAAGAATAAGACGGCTACCACCATCATTCAATTCACTATTACCCAGAGTACCATGTCCCTCCCGCTGACTGAGAGAACACAGCAGAGAAGGTCCCATATGTAGGATTTGACAGAGAGACGATCACACACAGTCATTCTGTGGATGTGTGTGTGTGTGTGTGTGTGTGTGTGTGTGTGTGTGTGTGTGTGTGTGTGTGTGTGTGCGTAGTGGATAACAGAGAGACAACCACACAAAGTCATTCTGTGGATGTGCGTGTGTGTGTGTGTGTAGGGAATGACAGAGAGATGATCACACACAGTGATTCTGTGGATGTGTGTGTGCGTGTGTGTGTGTGCGTGCGCGTAAGGTTTGACAGGGAGACAATCACACACAGTCATTCTGTGTGTGTGTGTGTGTGTGTGTGTGTGTGTGTGTGTGTGTAGAGAATGACAGAGAGATGATCACACACAGTCATTCTGTGTGTGTGTGTGTGTGTGTGTGTGTGTGTGTGTGTGTGTGTGTGTGTGCATTGTTGTGTTAGTGTAAAAATGTGTATGTGCATTGTTGTGTTAGTGTAATAGTGTGTGTGTGTGTGTGTGTGTGTGTGTGTTAGTGTAATGGTGTGTCTTTACTGTTGTGGTAGAGTAATGGTGTGTGTGTGTGTGTGTGTGTGTGTGTGTGTGTGTAGAGGATGACTGAGAGACGATCACACAGTCATTCTGTGGATGTGTGTGTGTGTGTAGGGAATGACAGAGAGATGATCACACATAGTCATTCTGTGGATGTGTGTCTGTGTGTGTGTGTGTGTGTTTGTGCATTGTGTTAGTGTAAAAGTGTGTATGTGCATTGTTGTGTTAGTGTAATGGTGTGTGTGTTAATTGTTGCGTTAGTGTAATGGTGTGTGTGTTTTTGTGTTAGCGTAATGGTGTGTGTCTTTACTGTTGTGGTAGAGTAATGGTGTGTGTGTGTATGTGTGTGTGTGTGTGTGTGTGTAGAGGATGACTGAGAGACGATCACATAGTCATTCTGTGGATGTGTGTGTGTTGTTGTGTTAGTGTAATGGTGTGTGTGTGTATTGTTGTGTTAGTGTAATGGTGTGTGTGTGTGTAGGGGATGACAGAGACGATCACACAGTCATTCTGTGGATGTCTGTATGTGTGTGTGTGTGTGTGTGTGTGTGTGTGTGTGTGTGTGTGTGTGTGTGTGTGTCTGTATAGTTTTGTTAGTGTAATGGTGTGTGTGTGTGTGTGTGTGTGTGTGCTTAAGTGTGTGTGTTAGTGTAACGGTGCGTGTGTGAGTGCCTGTTTGTGTGTGCGTGTGTGTGTGTGTGTGTGTGGGGGGGGGGGGGGGGGGGGGTGACAGAGACGATCACACACAGTCATTCTGTGTGTGTGTGTGTGTGTGTGTGTGCACGCGTACGCGCATTGTTGTGTTAGTGTAATGGTGTGTGTCTGTGTGTGTGTGTGCATTGCTGTGTCTGTGTATTGGTATATGTGTGTGTTAGTGTAATGGTGTGTGTGTGTGTGTGTGTGTGTGTGTGTTTGTATTGTTATTAACTATGAGCTCACATCAACACTCACTCCTGTCCTTCCTCCTAAAGCAAAACTGGACAGTGCTTAAAATCTTGAAACTGGGCATTCTGAGACAATTTCATTGAACTTGATCAAATATCGATCATTTAAAAAAATGTTTGATAGTCTTGTTGTGTATTAGCAAGACAGACTGAGTTTGTGTGAGAACTTTAGCGCGCTGTAAAATACATTTCATTTGTTTGGTAAGTTTTAACATAAATTTGACTCCATAGTTTTTTGCATGGATATTGTACCAGAAACTGATGATTGTGTGAAATGTTTTACAAAAAAGATTGAACTAACCTTACAAAATGGGTTTAAGGAAACTATAAGTAAATGAAAATGGTTCATGTTTGTGACAGGTTAGCTAACATATTTTATCACTGTATCAGCAGTTGAAACCAATGCATAATTTGGGAAAGCTGTAATTAAATTTGAAAAAAAATAAAAATAAAGTCTGCAGATTAGCCTGTCCAAGAGTGTTGCAGGAAAAAGTGATATTACCGCATGGGAATGTCTCCCCATTTCCCTTGCCAAAGAATAAGGGTGGAAACATTTAGCCAAACTGCATGTGTTGGAACAGCTAATCATTTGCTTAGAGGAGGCCCCTTCTCTGTGCAGCTGTGCAGAGTGTGGATTGGTGTGAGTCCCACTGGCGAACCAGCCCATGGCTGGGAGCAGAGTGCACAAAAGTCCTAAATGCAGGAAATGGGTCTGTTTCCTGGGGTCTGACACAACAATTTACACTGGTGTCCATGCAACATACACGGAATCGATAATACTCCAATACAAAATATGGCAACAGAATGGTTTTACGTAAGGCTTTCTATATCGAATACGGATGAAAATATGGATTTGCGGATATGAACTTAATGGTGGACTATCTTACTTCATGCAATGAACAGATTCAGTGTATTTTGAAGTCCCAGGGGTCAGAAACACACATTCATATCTAAATGACGAAATGTGTGCAATACTCCAATATGTGAGAGAAACTGATGTCTCATTACAGAGTCTCCTGTTTCTCCAGTTTGGTGGAGAATATGGTGGTCATATGGTGGAGTGTATCGATACAGCGGTGATGTAGTGGAGGGTATAGAGGCAGTGGTGATGTAGTGGAGTGTATAGAGACAGTGGTGATGTAGTGGAGTGTATAGACACAGTGGTGATATAGTGGAGTGTATAGACACAGTGGTGATATAGTGGAGTGTATGGAGACAGTGGTGATGTAATGGAGGGTATAGACACAGTGGTGATATAGTGGAGTGTATAGACACAGTGGTGATATAGTGGAGTGTATAGAAACAGTGGTGATGTAGTGGAGTGTATAGACACAGTGGTGATGTGGTGGAGTGTATGGAGACAGTGGTGATGTAGTGGAGTGTATGGAGACAGTGGTGATGTAGTGGAATGTATAGACACAGTGGTGATGTGGTGGAGGGTATAGACAGTGGTGATATAGTGGAGTGTATAGACACAGTGGTGATATAGTGGAGTGTATGGAGACAGTGGTGATGTAATGGAGGGTATAGACACAGTGGTGATATAGTGGAGTGTATGGAGACAGTGGTGATGTAATGGAGGGTATAGACACAGTGGTGATATAGTGGAGTGTATGGAGACAGTGGTGATGTAGTGAAGTGTATAGACACAGTGGTGATGTAGTGGAGGGTATAGACAGTGGTGATATAGTGGAGTGTATGGAGACAGTGGTGATGTAATGGAGGGTAGAGACACAGTGGTGATGTGGTGGAGGGTATAGACAGTGGTGATATAGTGGAGTGTATAGACACAGTGGTGATATAGTGGAGTGTATAGACACAGTGGTGATGTGGTGGAGGGTATAGACAGTGGTGATATAGTGGAGTGTATAGACACAGTGGTGATATAGTGGAGTCTATGGAGACAGTGGTGATGTAATGGAGGGTATAGACACAGTGGTGATATAGTGGAGTGTATGGAGACAGTGGTGATGTAATGGAGGGTATAGACACAGTGGTGATATAGTGGAGTGTATGGAGACAGTGGTGATGTAGTGAAGTGTATAGACACAGTGGTGATGTAGTGGAGGGTATAGACAGTGGTGATATAGTGGAGTGTATGGAGACAGTGGTGATGTAATGGAGGGTAGAGACACAGTGGTGATGTAGTGGAGTGTATAGACAGTGGTGATATAGTGGAGTGTATAGACACAGTGGTGATATAGTGGAGTGTATGGAGACAGTGGTGATGTAATGGAGGGTATAGAGACAGTGTTGATGTAGTGGAGTGTATAGAGACAGTGGTGATATAGTGGAGGGTATAGAGGAAGCACGGTGCTAAGTGAAGTGGTTATATAGTGATACCAGAGACAACATAGTCAAGGCCCATAGATTTTCAGATTTTTCAAATGTTCTATATTTATCGTTATTTGTGGTCTAACTTTAACACAACATAATTAGTATTTACAACATAAAAAGTATTTAACATTTATGTTGGTTTTTCCTGTTTATGTTGGTTAGTACCATTAATGGCACAACATAAATGTACATGCATGTGTTAGCTGAGAACAATCCAGAGCCACAGATGTTGTTGCTGGAAGTTCTTTGGAAGATTGAAGTGGGTGAAGAGTGTGCAGATCTGTGTTCTGACTGCACTTACACAGCACAGTCTGGACTATGAGTCTCTCCTTACTCTTCAGAGCTAAGTAAAATAGGAAATACATGGGTGATAATAGTCCATGTGGCCCACACTGACCAACATTAATCAGTGCACTGTCCTGTCTCTGGTTTCTGCACTGCCAGTACAACCTCAGCTGCAGTGTTAGTTGTTTCACGGCACTGGGAGTGAGTCTGACAGCAGTGAGCCTGAAAGACCTGTGTTGCTGTACTAGTAAACTGCCTGAGATCCAAGCGTAATAATGGCAGGTATCCTGTGACTGTGCGATATCCAGGCGTGATAACGGCTTGGACCCAGGACTGCATGGCACCCTTGTTAAGGCTAAATCCTAATGGGAGGAAACATTACATAAAGGAGGCAAACAGCTGGGAACACTTATCGCAAGTAAGGAAATGAAACTTCAGAAAAACGATGCAAATGTTTCTTGTGTTTTCAGTTCTTCTGGTATAAAAAGGGATGATTGTGCTCCAGCTCATATTCTAGCTTGCAAAAAAAAAATGCATACAGTTAAGGTCTTTAAAAAATTCACAGTAAGAAAGCTTGCTAAAGATTAAGAGGGAGTGGCCAAGGGTCAAGGCAAGTGACATCATATCCTTTTATCCTTTGGGAAAATCAGGCACCAATCAAATTTGCCCTCTTTTAGCTTTATCGGAATGTAGCATAGCTTTGATCCAGAGTATGTCTAATGGTGCAGGGATTTCATGTCTGCGGTCCTAACGACCTGCTGATTATGAATGGAGGTCAACACTGTTTTTCTAGTCTTTTTTCCGCTCTTGTCTGACCGACTGGACATCCATTTTAAGAAACTGTGCGGAAATGCTTTATTTTTAGCTCTGTGAATGGAGACATCTGAAGACAGAGATGCCTCTTTTAAGTGGAGCTGCCTCATTGGCTGGGTTCACCATCAGTAACTCTGTCTCAATGTTGTCTCTGTACCTTAACACCTGCAAATAACAATTAATTCAACATACACATACTGACACCCACACACACACACATACACACACATATGCACACACACACGCATGCACACATACAAATACACACACACACACACCTTAAAAACAGCCGGCGTTTCATAGGAGGGCCTTTGGGTAATATGTCTTTATAGACTATGGTGATGTTCCATTTTCTGTGATTTCCAACAGAGATGGCAAAAATCTACATTTCCCCTGAGATCTCTGCTGAAAGACTCAACATCACAATTATCAAAGAATTTGCTGCTGGCACTGTTTCATACTCATGTTAGTACCAAGCACTGCCTTTAAGTCATTTACATGCCTCCAGATGACATCAGAGAAATGCCTTGTGCCACAATACCACATAAATACAAATTGGTTTTTTGTGAATGTCAATTCATTTTCTGTAATTAATACTATTATTCCAAGACAAAATGCTGAAATGCACACATTGAAGATAGACCATTCAGTCTGTGCACGTATATGTGGCAAACACACACACACACAATGAATGGCTGGGGACCTTGTATTGGCAACAGACTCCATTCTGCTCCTTTTTTCTCCTGCACTGATGAAACCCAGATGTGTTTGAGTTTTAAATTAAATGGAGGTTTTGGGGGTAGCAGTAAGTGTACTTCCTGCTTGTCACCGAGGAACAGACTGGGGGCAGGGGGAGAGAGAGAGAAAGAGTTATGCAGGAAGACCGTAGAATGTCCCTCTGGGTCTCTAAGGAGTTTAGATACCAAGTGAAAGCTCATTTTCAAAAATATTTGCTTTCAGGCATTTTTTTCAGTTTCTTCCTCTGACGGAGCAGTACCTGGAGGAAAATGACAACTTAGTCAAACTATCTGTACGTCTCATGAGACTCCATGTTACTGCTTCTCCATATAATATTCACAGTCTGTGATAAGGCACACTGGGCATGTGGGGTTTGTCTTCAGAATAGTTTCCACTGAAAGTGTTTTGATAAATAATAATTAAAATGAATCGCAGTGAGTTTGTGTTCTATTACATGTTGACTGAATCTCACCGTTCCAGTTGAAGAGATTAAGGGAGCATTTTCAGGAAAGCTTCGTAATGCCCCATGGAATAATTTTTATTTACGTTTGGGAACATGATAACATATTTATATGTGAGGAGTTGACCTGACCAGGTCATTGGCATAAACTTTATGCCAAAGTTCTATTCTAACCCCTTAGCTAAACAACAGTATAATATTTTTTTTTTGGGGGGGGGGGGGGGTACCATAATGGTTTGCAAATGACTGCTTTTCATTTAGAGAAGGGAAAATGGAGGTGTGAGTGTGTGTGTGCATGTGTCAATGCCAACACGTGTGTGTATAAGTTCCTCTGTGTGTGTTTGTATCTCTGTGCCTCCGTGAGTGTGTGTGGTCTCCTTTTTTTCAGCACAACTCCAGGGAAACAGAGTCATGAAAGAAAGAAAAACAGAGCAGTCTAGTTTTAATGAATGTGAAATCCTTCCCACCTGCAGGCCTGCACAGTGGCCTAAGCTGGATTCACCTCCTCGGCCATAAAATAATGAAACTGTCTGTCTGGAGCCTTATATGAGACCCTCAGAAAACCCCTCCTCACAGTTTTGTTCTCCCAGACACAGATCTCCTAACGGCCAGCGTTCATTCAGTCATGCAGCCCATGGTAAGAGTCACTCACTGAGTAAAGAGCAGTATAGTTTAGTATGTCTGTGATCTGTGTGTGGTCTGTCTGTAGTCTGTGGTCTGTCTGTGGTCTGTGATATCTTTGTGGTCTGCCTGTGGTCTGTGTGTGGTCTGACTGTGGTCTGTCTGTGGTCTGCCTGTGGTCTGTGGTTTGCCTGTGGTCTGTGGTCTGTCTGTAGTCTGACTGTGGTCTGTGTGTGGTCTGTGGGGAGATTTCTGATAGACCTCTCACTCTGCTAAAGTGAAACGGCAGACTTGTCCGTAAAACTGAGAAACAGCAGACTTGTCCATAAAATTGTGCACTTTTTAAAGTTAGAGCACTGTGTAATTTCTTCATATAGACCAGGTAATATAAAACACATTTTGGTGACAATGTAGCACTTAACACTACAGTCCTGCAACACATAATGCTGTCAACACATATCTCTGCTTTAATTCTACAGAACTGAGAAAACTACATATTTAAAATGACTTTGTTGTTGTGTTTTCAGCAAATGAAAGAAATAACAAGACACTACAGTTTACCCCATGTGTCTGTGTGGACACCTAGTATAAAGTTAGACTGTGTGATGAATACTCACTTCATTATCCATTTACAATGGATTAAGACTCCACTCCTCCTTTTGAATGAAAGCTCAGACTATTTCCTGCAGTGCACATTGTGTTACAAGAGCATTATAAATAGACTGTCCACAACCTATCAACATCCTGTCCACAACCTGCCCCTAACTTGTCACCATCCTGTCCACAACATCTGGACAACCTCTGTACAACCTGTCTACAACCTGTCCCTAATCGGTCCATATCCTGTCCACAACTGTCCACAACCTCTGCACAACATGTCCACAACATGTACACAGCATAACTCACTAACCTGTGATCACATTCACACATGACATGGAGAATGGAGGTTGAGTCTTTGTGTGTGTGTGTGTGTGTGTAAATGTGAAAGAGTGTCTTTTTGGTCCACAGAAGCTGAAACTGGTGGCAGATATTCATATTATATGTCTACTCATACAAAGATATTCTGTTTTACATTAGACATTTTGGAATTATTCACTAGTGGATGCAGGTATACACAACTATATGAATACATGTATATGTCTTATGTGGTAGTGAGTGCATGTGTACACTACTACATGAATACATGAATGTGCATAGCGTATGGCCATCCCAATAAATGTCACTCTCTTTGCAAGACTCATAAATGTGTGCTGTGTTCTATAACAGCATTTTCTTAAAGAATGTCTCAGCTAGGGACTCCTGTAATGCTAGCCGTCAGCTTAGACAATGGAGATAGAATACACTGTTAACAGCTTCAATCGAAGAAAAGACAAGTGGCTCCTTGGATATAACTGAGATCATTTACTCCTATTTTCATGTGAAATGTATTAATCAGGGCAGTCCATCAAATTTAAAATGCAGTTAAATGAGTAAAACACCAAACACTGATGATACTAGTGAGAGGCATCAGAAACCAAGGGGCTAAAATGTTTTTTCTCTTTTCCTTCCAATTTAATTAAAATGCATGACATTAGAGTTCTAATAATAGCATTTATTAAATGGAAACGTGTAATAAGTGCTAATGAATCCACTGAACTAATGGGATCAGGTGCTTATGAATCAGAGTTCACTACAGTACATTTGTTATTTTTCCAAACTGAATTCTGGTGCCAGATGTTTTTACGTTGTGATTTGCGTTGACGCAGTCGTGCATCTGTTATTAATTCCTCTGCCTTATTTCTCATATAAGTTCTTCTTAAAAGCTGACAGCCCAAAGCTTCTGATCGTATGCCAGAAAAACAAAATGATGAAAGGGGTTTTCACATACAGAGCTTTTTGCAAAATATGTACCACCATGTTAATACCTATTGATTATTCATATTTTTGCATGGAGGCATGTGCTTTTTGCTTTTCATTTTTTAAATCCCCCATCAAGTCTTTATTCAGAGCTGCGCTATAATTGCCGACTGCCCACATAAACTATCAACAGATTTCTTCCCCAGTGTCTTAGGCCCCTGTTTTTTCAAATCATTAGTCTTCTGTCCGCGATAGCACATTTTTGGCCCCACTACACAAAGCAGAGACAGTGCAGCAGCGCACAGCTGACAACATGAGAATCAGCATGCCTCAACAACACCCACAACTACAATGGCCTTTGGACACAGCCACAGAGAGAGAGAGAGAGAGACTGGAATGCAGACTGAACTTGTCCAAATTGTATGTATGTATGTATATATATATATATATATATATATATATATATATATATGTGAATACACACACACACATATATATATGATCATAAGGAAATCAAGTATTTTACATTACAGACAAGTTCTATCTGCTGCCACTTCATTATATCACTGTCATATCACCCATGTCGGTCAGCAACACAGTCTTTAAAGATCATACTGTTGCCCTTTGTAAACACAAACTGTGCTGTTTGTGCATGTGTTTTTTTCAGAGAGGTAATCCTTTTCAAACGATTAGACTCTCTGTGTCAAATGCTGCCTGGATTAAACCCCTTGCTAAACTAATGTAGACTAAACCCTTTACCAAAACAACCCTGACCAAACCCCTGGCTAAACCCCTACTAAAATTCCCCCAATAAACTGAAACACTCATGGACTCCTGCATATCCTACAATGTCTCTTTTGTTCGAGAGCCATAATAACTACACCTGAATTACACTCTAAAAGCCCATCCCAGACAGAGGAGGATGGGCTCCCTAATCTGAGTCTTGGTTCTTCTGAAGATTTCTTCCTGTTTCAGCCAAAGTGAGTTTTTTTTCTTGAAGCTGTCATATTAGGCTTGCTCAGGCCCATGTATAACTATAAAGGTGCTTTAGGACAACACCTATTGTAAAAAGCACTATTCAAATAAAATTGATAGCCAGACAACAGAGTACTACGTTTTTGAGCACAGTATATCTTTTTAACTGCTATCCAGTTATGAGTGTTTTCATTCAGTCCCAACTAGCCCTTAAGCTGGTTCTGAAACCTGCATCAGCACAGACACATACAAATACAGTGGAACCAGAAGACATTTGAAAGGAGTAGAGACCAAATAATCAAATGAATACCTGAACCTGAACCTGAATAGGCCTACTGATCTTTAAAAAAGCACTCACAAGGCCTTAACAAACCAAGCTGCAGCTGAGAGCAAACTGAAGTATTCATGTGCTAGGTTCTCTCGTCCCCACATTACAGCAGTTCTCATGTATCAAATGTCTGTTAAAGTCCCATACACTAATCTTCATGTCCACACTTATAAGAGGACAGAAACATTCAAATGAATAATTTTTTTCCTCCTCATTAAATGTGATAGTGTGCCTCCTCACAGGCTCACAGGGACGGTAGTAGGCATCCTAAAGTCCTGTGGGACCATTAGTTCAGCATTCTCGGTTGTCCACTGTGATGCTGGAGGAACTCCTCTTGTGGCTGTAAAGTCCCACGCGGGAGTAGCAGTCCTTTGGGCACTGTTCACAGGTGTAGGGGGTGGCTGGTCTTTTAGACTGGTTTCTTGAAGGTCTGTGGGCCCTCCTCTTGTCCTGCTGAAGCAGCTGTTGTTCTTCAAAGCTCTGCAAACCCCTCTGGATTTCAAGCCTCCAGGTGTCTCTGTCTTTTGCTGAGTCAATGTTTGTGGCTTTCAGGTCATATTTACATAAGTCTTTGTAGCGTAGCTGTGGCCGCCCTGGTGGCCTTTTCCCTGAGGCGAACTCTCCATAGAGGAGGTCTTTGGGGATTCTGCCATTCTCCATACAGTCCACATGACCCAGCTAGCGAAGGCATCTCTGTTTGAGGAATGTGGACATGGATGGGATCTTTGCTTGGGACAGAACATCCCTGTTTGGCACCTTGTCTTTCCAAGAGATACAGAGTATTTGGCGAAGGTAGCACATATGAAAAGCATGAAAGTCTCCTTTCCTGGTGACCATTGAGTGTCCATGTCTTACTGGCACACAGGAGAGTGCTCACCACACAAGCCTTGTGCACCGGCACCTTGGTGTGCTCTGTGAGTTTGTCCATACCCTTTTGGTCAACCTTGCGAGGGTGGTAGAGGCTTTTCCAATCCGACTACTGAGCTCTAGAGACAGGGTGTCTGAGATAACTGAACCGAAGTATGTGAATTCATGGACACTCTCGAGTTTGTGGGATTTTATGCTGATGCGAGGGGGATTGTCTGTGAGGATTTGACAGACCAAGACCCAATCGCAGACCCACTGAGTAAAATAAGATTAATTCAAAACAAAAATCAGAATCCAATCTCAAAAACAGTGTCCAGTCCTAGGTCAAATCCAGAAATCCAGAGGGCAAACAAATCCAAATCGTAAGGCAAAAGAATGGTCAAAACAGGATACAAACAAGGTCAGAGCCAGAGATCCACAGGGCAACCAAATCCAAAACGTAAAGCAAAAACAGGTCCAGGTAAACACAGTCAAAATTGCAGATCACAGAAGGCAAAACACACGGACTGGCAGAGAGAACAAAAGGTCACAATCAGACAAAGAACGGGTACAAACACAGGACTTAAATGCACAGAACAATAAACAGCAGAGACAGACTATTGGAGGAGACAAACCAGGTAATAATAGGGATCAGGTAGGGGGCGGGGACAGGAGTACACAGGGACAAACAGAGGCACATGGCAAAACCAAAACAAACAAAAGCACAACTCGACAATACACAGGATGGCCAGCAGGGCAGCCAGATTCCCCAATCCTGGCAGATGTACTGACATTGTCAACATCTTGGCCCATGACATTTGTCTTTTTGACGCTAATGGTTAATCCAAAGTCCCTGCATGCCCTGGAGAAACAGTCCATCGGTTTTTGGAGGCTGTGTTTGTCATGTGTGGAAATTGCAGCGTTGTCGGCAAAGAGAAAGTCTCTTAGAGTGACTGCTCACACCTTGGTTTTTGTCTCCAGTCTTGATAAGTTGAACAGCTTTCCATCTAATCTGGTATGGAGGTGGATGCCTTTAGTAGACTGGCCAAATGCCTGCTTGAGGAGCACTGCGAAGAAGACGCCAAATAGAGCAGGAGCAATCATGCAGCCTTGCTTTACTCTGCCTCAGACGTAGATCTGTCATAGACAACAGTCCCCTTCATGTTGTCATGGATGGACCTCATGATGCTTAAGAGTGTTGGGGGGGGGCAGCCAATTATTTCAAGGATCTTGAACAGACCATCTGTGCTCACGGGGTCAAAAACCTTTGTGAGGTCGATGAAGGCCAGGTAGAGGGGCTTACCCTGCTCCCTGCATTTCTCCTGCAATTGTCTCATTGAAAACTTCATGTCGACTGTGGATCTTCTTGGTCTGAATCCGCACTGTGACTCAGGATAGACTGTCGGTGAGAGTCTGGAGCCGCTTCAGAACCACCTGAGCAAAGAGTTTGCCCACGATGCTGAGCAAGGATATGTCACAATAGTTGTTGCAGTTGCCTCTATCACCCTTGTTCTTGTAAAGGGTGACGATGTTGGCATCTCTCATGTCCTGAGGCACAGCTCCCACTCTTCAGCAGAGGCAGAGGAGTTGGTGGCGGTGGCCAAGGAGCGGGCATTTGGCACACTTTAGGCTCTCTGCGGGGATGCCGTCGTTGCTTGGGGTTGTGCCAGCTGTGCCTCAATTGCTGAGCTGAGCTCTTCCACACTAGGGTGCGCATCGAAGATGTCCATGGCGGGCATGCGTTCTACTGCACTCAGGGCCTCTTCTGTGATGGTGTCCTCTTGGGCGTAGAGTTCTGAATAGTGCTCAGCTTCATTTGACTGGACTTGTCTTTTATCAACTTGCCAGTAGACGACTACTTCAGAAAGGCGGTTTTCTTTTGGGTTGGGCCAGTGGCTTCTCTGAGGCCCTGGTGGACACCTCTGATGTTGTCCACGTTTGCAGCCAGCTGTATGCAAGAGAAGAGCTCTGGCCAGTAGTCGCTGGCACAGCGTCTAGCAGTCTGCTGTGCCCTGCTGCTAGCGGCTTTCAGAGCTTGGTGGGTGTAGTCATTTGGTGATTGTGCTCGGCAAGCGCTTTTCGTTTCTCCTCAAGGACTGGGAGCATTTGTTCGAAGTGAGCCTCAAACCAGTCCTGTATCTTTCACTTCTTCTTGCCAAAGAAGAACAGAGCCTTGCTGTGAATAGCTTCACTGAGTTGTTCCCAGGTCTCAGTGGCATCTTTGCCTGGTTCACTGGGTAGTGTATCTTCTAGAGCACAAACAAACTTCTCCACCATGAAGGTCTGGAATGTAGCACTGGTGTTTATTCGAGGAACTCCCTCCTTCTTTGAGTGGTGCCTCTTCCGTGGGTGCAGTTTGACCTTGCTACAGACAAGGGAGTGGTATATGTCACAGTCCACGCTATGGTAGCTGCGAGCGAGTTGGACCCTGTTCAGATTTGATTGTCTTGTCAGGATTAGGTCCAGTTGATGCAAGTGCTTAGATCTTGGGTGCATCCAAGAGACTCTGTGCTGATGTTTTGTCCCAAAGAGGGTGTTTGTGATACACAGGTCGTTGAAGCTGCATATCTCGAGGAGGTGCTACCCGTTCTCATTCATCTTCCCCACGCCGTGGTGTCCGAGGCAGGATGGCCAGGAGTCACAGTCTGCTCCCACTTTGGCATTAAAGTCGTCAAGTATGAACAGCTGTTCTTTGTTGGACATGTTGCAGATTGTGGCATTGGGTTCCTCGTAGAATTTGTCCTTGGTGTCCAAGGGGGAAGTGAGTGTGGGGGCATAAGCACTGATGTAACGTAAAAAAAAAAAAAAAAATGTAAATCTCCGTGATCACACACACACACTGTGAGCAGTGAATTTGCCCTCTGCATTTAACCCATCCAACACACCAGTAGTGAACACGCTCACCAGACACAGGAGCAGTGGGCAGCATTCCTTGCGCCTGGGTAGCATTGGGGTTAAGTGCCTTGCTCAAGGGCACACAGCTGTGGATGGTGGTTCTGGGAATCAAACCGGCAACCATTCGGTCACTAGCCTGGTTCTCCAACCTTTAGGCCACAGCTGCCCTATGAGGCTGACATAGCTGATGTCTGCAATCGGAGCTTCAGAAGCCTCTCGGTCTCCTCTGATGGGTGCGTGACGCCGCTTAGCAGACTATTCCTGATGGCGAAGCCGACTCTGTGTTCTCTCTTCTCTTCAGGTCCCTTTCCCTGCCAAAAGAATGTATAGCCCTTTTCTCTGAGGGTGGCAGAGGCAGAGATTCTCATTTCCTGAAGTGCAACAATGTCCCACTGGAGCCTGCATAGTTCATTGTTGATGATAACAGTCTTGCTGGCATCATCTATTTCCTGGAGATCCTCTGAGAGACCAGGTGTCATGCTCTGTATGTTCCATCTGCCTAGCTTGAGTGTGGGCAACCTTTGTTTTGATCTCTTGATTTTGTCTGGTGCGATAATTGTGGTCCACTTGTCGGATTTTGCCCTAGCCCCACGCACCCAGTGAAGCAGATGAACCATGGTGGGAGAGCACCTTACTGGCTGGGGACTGCCCAGCTTGAGATGAGTGGTAGCTGTCCAGTGAGTGCTGAAGATCTCTCCCCCTGTCAGGAGCAACCCCTGGCGCCTATAATCTACACCAGTTGAGCTGTGGCTTATCACCGGACACTGCTGCTCCCTGTGTTGGTGTCATCGCAGTGACACGATGATGGAGTGGCCTCTCCAGAATGCTGGCCTGGGCAGTGTTTATGGGGGATAAGTTGTTGCCCAGGCAACAGGTCCCCCCTCTCCTCGTCTCTGACAGAATCCAAGGGAAAGGTGAACACGATAGCTTGGTCCCGGAGATTACACAGTAGCTGCTGGAATTGGTTGAGGACAACTTCACACCGACTGCACAACTACGACTCCGTGTGTATCTTTTTCGGAATACACATCTCCTAGAGGGATGGCCAACCAAGGTTAAAGAGCTCCCCCTACCCTGCAAGTCTTTGAATCGCTCTTAGTCCCACTCCTCACCTAAGATCGCTTTGCCTTGAGAGACCCTACCAGGACCTGTTGCCCCTGACAACGCAGCTCTCAAGATCACAGAAGCACACAAACCCCTCCACAACTATAAGCTGGCAATTCTCAGGGGGACAGAGATGGTAAAACACTAGAATAGGGGTGTCCAAACTACAGCCACCTGTCTCATTTTCCAAGAATTAATTGCTGCAATGATGAGATATAATGTGATTTTTCTTATTAGTATTTCAAGCTGAACAAGAAAAGGAGGTGAAACAGCTGGAAGCTAGCCTATCCACCTAACAAACCTAGATCTTTTTTGTCACACTCCCTAAGCCCAAGACAATGCGGCAAGGGTTAGCTTTGAGCGTAACTTACAGAACACTACACAAATCCCCTTGCTTAGCGTGACTTTATAAAGGAGTGCCTGATGAGAGTTGACACAATAATGTCTCCAGAGAAGAAGCAAGAATTCAACAATGATAGTTTTGCAAGGAGCAAAGTTGCTAGGTGAATCATAGATTTGTCAAATAATCTAAAGAGACACCGATCGGGTAAAGAAAAAGCATGCACTGAAAGCACAGATGTCATGGACACTGCTCAGCTGTTAATTTTTTTCAGGGTATTGACAGCATTTTAGAGGAGCTACTCAATCTAAGAAGGCACATCAGGAAAGGGCATGGACATTGTTGATGTCAAATCAGTCACCATTGAAAAGATTAATCTGACCTAAGATAAGTCATATGGAGCCATCACCAGCGGAGCTCCAGCCACGACAGCTGAGGCAAATGGGATGGGTGTGGGATCAGAGATATGCCAAAAAGCTCATGAGTCCTGAGGTGAGGCTGAGTTGAGACTAATACACAACACACTGTGATAAAGCAACTAAGCTGCATCATGTGGTGAGTACAACATTTACGCCCAATCTGACAGTGATTCTTTAGTCAACAGCATCATTGTTCCCATTAGTAGCGTCATGCGCTGGTGACTAAAATGTATTCAATCTTATGGGAGTTTAAATAATTATATGTTTATGTATGTTAATAATTATATAAAAGTATCTTCTCAAGTTTACAGTACAAAATGCTTAAAACTCACCTATTTGGGTATTCCCTTAAAAAATCTGTTTGGTTACCAGATTATCAGATTATTAGCATTTATATCTACTATTATTAGTTTAATGTAATAATTACAGTGTTTTTTACTCCATCTTGCCCCCAGTAAAAACGGTTTGGTCTGGTTTTTGAAGGTTCCTGTTTTCAAAAACCAACCTCAGAATTCATTTGAGCACATAGACACACACATACACAGACGCACGCGTACATGCACACACACACACACACTGTCACTGGGGGCAGTTCTCACAGTAAACTGATGTTTACTCTAAGGACTTTCTCTCTTTAACCACAGTTTTAGCTCAGACAGGCTTGCTATTGTGTAGCAAACAGGCTCTCTTTGTGTGGGAACAGTTTGAGCTCCATTTTCAAAAATCACTCTCCTCCTCATCTAAATTCAAGTTCTTTTTTTCAACTGAATTAGCATGACCGGTATCTCATTTCACTTTTTCAGCTATGTCCGTAAAAATAGTTTTAGTCTAAATGCAGACATACAAAACTGCTCCCCATCAACACCAGATTTTACATTATTGGGCATCATTTCCTCATTTAGGCCTCAAAGGTCAATACTACAAATAAGTAACATCTTCTTATGTAAATAAATAAATAAATAAATAAAAACCTTTAAACTTTATAGACATGGATTGTTGTAATTGTTCTCATGATAGTGCCTTTAATCCCTGAATGCATGGGTTCAGATACGTATGGAAATATGAAAAAAGTACAAGTGTAAATAGTTTTGTTGTTTCTATGGTGACAGTGTTTTCTGAGCTACTTTTGGCTGTTATAATCCATGACGAATTTGACCGTGTGGTTCGGTGCAAACATCTGTTTACGTTGCACCTGACTCTTTCTTTCTTTCTAGCTTTCTCTCCTTATTCTCCTCTTTCTTTTTTTCTTGAACACAGGAGCACTGCAACCCCCCCCCCCCCCCCCCCCCCCCCCCCCTCTCTCTCTCCTCAGATCTTGTCTGGCAGCACAGTTGCTCAGACTTGAATGCGGTTCTGTGGGATTCTCATATGTAAACAGTCACATCTTACCACAGGCCCTTGCACAAAACCCCAAATTTGTCAGTTGCACAATGCAGGTTAGAGTGTGTGTGGGTTATGAGGTGCTCCAAAGGTAAATCCAACCTAACCACTCAGGCTAAGACTTCCAGCCTAACTATTCAGTGTAAGACTTTAGTGAGCTTGCTGGTGTGGCTAAATGTGGGGGAGGGAAGGGGGTACTTTTGTGTGGGGAGGGGAGGGGCATTGTGAAAAGGGGAGAGAGTCAACTGTAGAACCAGCTGCTGGGTTTATATTTGATTTTTGCTTGTCTGTATCTTTTGTCTCTTTTATGATTTTAATTTAATATGAATGTTATTTATACAACAGGAGTACAGGACTGCTGGGCCGTTTGTGTATGTCTGAGGTTTGGGGAGCAAGCCCAGGGTAGAGGGAAGTAGAGCAGCATTAGTATTCATGTCAAAGATGTGTTTTTTAATGAGAGAAAGTCTGGTACCACAGACAGGCTGAGGGACATATAGAGTAATGTATACATATACATGTCCCTGGTCAGGGATGTCCCAACATCTCATCAGGACACAGTCAGCTAACACACACACAATGCACACACACACTGACACCCCATTAACACACAGTCAATTCACTATCCCATCATACCTATGTCCCCTCACATCTGCGTCCAGCCATCTCTGTGTCCAGTCATCCCTATGTCCCCTCATCCCTGTGTCCCTTCATCCCTGTGTCCAGGTCTCACTGTTGAGACATCCCTGTGTCCAGTCATCTCTGTTTCCCCTAATCTCCGTGTCCAGTCATCTCTGAGCACACATGATCCCATACATTCAGTTCCTTTGAGTTGTATCTGCTTGAAATACTACAGAATTCTCTGTGTCTCAGATCTGAGACCTATTTTCACTTGAAGAGTGAAAATGATACCATCTGGTGGCCATTTGATAGAAATTCAATGCTGCTTTTGAGAATTGTATCTTGTATTTGGTCACATTTTTAAATTTACAGGTTACATAAAATGCCTTGACATTTAAAAGACAGTGCTGCTGGGTACACAAAGCCTCAGGAAACTGTCACACCTGGCCAATCATTTCAGCCCCTGTGATAGCATTTTGCTCTGTGTAAAGAGGAAAAGAAAACCGATAAGAGCATTCTAATCAGGTCAAGATTTTCTAGCCCAGAGCTGTGATATCATTGCTCTCTTGAGTAATGTTATACAATTAATGTTATGTTATACTATTATTGTAATATTATACTATCAATGTAATGTTATGCTATTATTGTAATGTTATACTATTACTGTACTGCTATACTAATAATGCAATGTTATACTATTAATGTAATGTTATAGTATTATTTCACATGACTAAGGCTCTTGAGTAATGTTATAGTATTATTTCACACAACTAAGACTCCTGAGTAATGCAATGCTATTATTCCACACAACTAAGATTCTTGAGTAATGTTATACTATTATTTCACACGACTAAGACTCTTCAGTAATGTTATTACCATTATTTCACACAACTAAGACTCTGTCATGTACGTGCTCAGTATAAAGCCTGTGTTAGCTGTCATGGAAACTGCAGTTTACCCTCAGTGTGTTTACACACATTTATTTCTCATCAGACCATTCCTGAATATTAAACATGGACCTGAGGCTCGTCAGAATATGAGTCTCATTCACCTTCTGAGAGGCGAAGTCTCACCCATGAATTAACCATCAGTGAAAATGTACAAATTTGACACACTTAACTATTTAGCATTTACATAACACACTAGGGAGAAATCTGCAACAACCCACTTTATGTTGAAGTAAAACTGCAAATGGATTCCCTCAATAACAACAGTAAATCAATCTACATGGGATTGTTTTGTTCTGGAATGGTAACCTTACTGAGACGTCTTGTGCTGTAGCTTGTGAAGAAATTAATTCTGTTTCATTTCTTCTGTAACTTATGGACACATTAATTCTGTGTCATTTTTGCTGTAACTTGTGGAAATATTAATTCTATGTGTCTTGTGCTGTAACTTGTGGAGATAGTAATTCTGTGTTGTGGAGGAGTAAGAGATGTGCACCCATAGTAAATGTCTACACAGGTGTATGTATGAAGATGTATATCACCATGCAAATGAGACAAAGAGATAGATAGATAGATAGATAGATAGATAGATAGATAGATAGATAGATAGATAGATAGATAGGTAGCATCCCCCCATGTTTTTATAGAAGATATTGGGCCTCATTCACCAACCGTTCTTAAGAAGAAATTTGGTTTTAAAACCCACTTACGCAGTTTTCTGACATTCACCAATGTTTTCTTATTTTTGACTTGCTCTTAGGTAAGAACAGAATCTATGCATACACAAGAGCACACTCAGGCACATTTGAATGCTGATATTTGTGTAAAATAATTGTTTACAATAATATTTTTATTATTACAATAACATTTTCATAATTTATAATATTTTTAATTATTTCCATTATTTTACAAAGCATTATGGCCTTTTAAAATAAATAAACACTACACTAACACTTCATGTAACACTCCGGAATGTAGTGCATTTATTCATACTTTGGTACAATGAACAAAAAGAGCAATACAAGAATATAACAGTTACGGGAGACTGTGATAAGCACTGCCAGATCTAGAGGTGAGCAGGGGTGGGCAAATTTTTGTATTGCCTACGCAAATGACTGATCGTTGCTCTGGCCAGAAGCATGTTATGTCTGTCACGGCATGCTTCCATTGCAGCGAATTTCGCTTCGCTCTCATTCAGGTTGTAGAGGGCGAAATTTACTCTCTCTAGGCAAAATAGGAGCGAATCCAGCAAAGCAAGAGAAATTGAGATGGCGAATCCCCAATTTGTGCAAATGAGAACCACGCTAGAACCAATCAGTTCAGCGTGTGATGTTTTTGGTACATGACATTATTTAGAGAGGCGGGAGCAACAAAAAAAAGTCTGTCCCAGCTGGCGGAGGCTGAAGGCTACATGTAGCATGAAAACGTATATAATTAAAAGATGTATGGGCAACCATTTGTGTCTACATCAGCATGGGTTGTTGTTTACATGTTACGTGAACTTAGTCGGGGTCAGAGAGGTAGAAAAATCTATCTATTGGCTTTGGTTGGGGCAAATAGACCCCTGTGGACCTTCATTTTAGCACTCGCACTACTGAGCTAAGTTTCTGGCTTGCTGTTTTTGCAACCACTCAGCCAGAGCAAAAAGTGATAGGGCAAAATTCGCAAGGTGTTTCGCTGTGTGGAAGCCTAGTGTCAGTAGTTACGCCCATTTGGAATCCTGTAGGCGAATCACTTTTTCTGCCCTCCTAGTGTCAATATATTGACTAGCTCAACGATAGCAGACTGTTCTGATTTCTGATTGGTTGGCTGGACGCTACAAAACGTGGAGATGGAAAACTTGACGGACAGTTCTACAATGCATGGATCTTTCTTGAAAACAAGATCATAGCGACATTTTCCTCATATAAATATAATTTAAAATTAAAATATTAAAAAAAAATCATTGTGCATTTATTTTTGACAGTTATAGCTCTCATTTCTGGCAAGCATAGGCTGTTGGTAGCAGGCTATACTATGCATTTTTTGATATGTTGTAAAAAGAAAATTATGCAATGCATTGGTGAATAAAAATCGCCCACCCCAAAACTATGATTGCTCCCGCAATTGGGGAAGTATAGAACTGGGCCTAGTGATAACTGAGCAGTAGTTTTATGTACACTACTTATGGGTTATCCCACTTGTCTGAAACCAGACAAGTTGAAAAGCAGGTGTGCGAGAATCAATCAGTTTTACTTTTACATATGGATAAATATTGAAGTACCTGGACAGAGCAGACACCCATTGTAGCCTTTGCTTCTGTCTGCTACTGTGCGTGCATTGCCTTGAACCATGAAAGCAGGAGCCGAAGTGATGGCTCAAGCTACTTGTCGGTTGTTAGAAAAGAGCTCAAAATGATCAGAAATAAAGTTAGAATTGTGAGGGGAAAAAGTCAGAATTGTGAGGGAAAAAGTCGGAATTAGAAATGAAGTCGGAAATATAATAAATGCATTCGCAATTAAACAATTTTTTGTGGTCCAATGTGGCCCAAATGGGCTTCCATAGATCTCTGTGTGTGCAAATGGTCCTGCAGTCTCATGTCCTTTTATAGGGATTGGTGGGGTATTTATCTATACTAATTAGGAACATTATAAGAACAAAGATGTGAACAATTCTGCGGTTTAAGAACACATGAATCTGACGTAGACCTTTTCTTAGGACCTTTCTCAAGACCAAATTTAAGAAAAAATTTAGAAAGATATTGGTGAATGGGGCCCATTGTTCTGTGTGAGTGTGAAATTGTGTGATTAATGATGTTTCCCTCTCTCCGATGCCTCCTCTCTGTGGTCTGCTTGGTCTGCTCCAGTAGCTGAAGTAAACTCAGTAAACTCTACACTGACACACAAGCTGACCTGAGGGTAAGGAACAGAGACTCTCATGGACAGGACACTTGTCTTCATTTCAGCAGGATTAGAATAAAGGGAAAAAATCCTTGGGCTGGAGGAAAGGAGTACTCCCTTCTATGAGTATGTATGTGTGTATGTGTGTGTGTGTGTGTGTGTGTGGTGGGTCAGAGGTCTCTGTGTGGTCTAGGCACAGGCCTAGGAATGATTCGAACCTGTAACAATTCTCAATGTTTGTATCAGCGATTGTGACAATGATGTCATGATAACCAGCTCTGAATCTATGGGAGCACACAGGATTATCAGAAGCTAACAATAAAATTGGGTTTTATTACCCAGAGCTTGTTTCTCACAGTGTTGTCTTGCATCGCTGGAGCAGTAGCAAAAGTGTGTATGATTCAGTATTCTGTGTTCATTTTTAGGGTTTGCAGGAGAAAAAAAACCACACCCAGTGAAAATTACACATTTGTGTTTTCAGAAAAGAATAACTTGTTATACAAATACACAAACAAACAAAGCTGAGGCATAGCTAAGGTTTCAAAATTGCTATGTGTGTAACCATCAAATTACAAGGCAGCATAATAGTTTGTATAGCCATAAAGCTGTAATTATGTACTGTGGGGTTCATAAATTCTTTGGATCTCAAATTTAGGTCTCTCTAAAATGCTAAATACCTTTTTGTTCATTTGCTGCTACCCTGGTTTGCTTTGATATTCTAGCTGTGGTAAGATAAACCTTTTAAAATAATAGGACCCTTGATTGGAGCAGTTTCCCAAAGCAAATAAGCAAAGAAAAAGACCACTCAGTCATTGGAATTATGGCAATACTGAAACATTTCTAATACGAAGAGGCAAGAACCCAAAATGTGTTTGGTAAAAAAGGTTTTTTAAAGCTTAGTGCTCATAATCTGAGTAATCTTAGATGTGCTGGCTCCATTCTCCTCCTCCCAGGAAATATGATGAGGTTTAGGACCTTCATAAGAAGTGCCCTATAGATTCCAGTGGCAGAAATTTAGAGAACTACTTCTGTTTCCTTCCTCGTACTATCACTCTGTACATATCCCTAAGACCTCTACTAACACAAGTAAATTCTAAAGTGCAACAATAGTACATTGGCATTTATATAGTAATTTCTGAAGTTGTTTACTAGCTCAGTTAACATCCAAATCTAGAATAAATTACAACCAGTGTATGTTTGGCAGGGCATTCAGAAGGGCTTTGAGCATTTTAAAAGAGTTCTGGAACATTGCGTCTGTTCAGGTTTACAGCATGTTTGGCACTGGGCTGTCAAGTAAGGAGCCACAAGAGCTGGAGAGCAAATTATTCCATTTTATGGAAGCAACATGAAATCCCATTAGGCAGGGGGCTGCTCCAACACACTGGAGTCAGTGACAGAGATAGAATGAAGTTAATTAGATGTAGAAGTATAGTAACCGTAGACATAGCAACCTTGGGCTTGGGATCAGTGGTAAAATCACAGGTCACAGGTTCTGGGTGAAAACACCAGTTCCAGTGTGAGAGATGCCAGTTGAATGCACTCTGATAATGGTGAGTCTATCAGGAGGAACTTCCATGGTAAAGCTGATGGAGACTAATATGTCACCCAAACTTATGCTTTAGGATGGGTTTCTACATTTTTTTAAAGAAAAATATTTTTCTTTTATCTTTGAGAACAAAACTTCATGAAGTTCTTGGATACACCTCTAACTTCATGGACTCACAGGCTGTTCAGTACTTCAGGAGGGTTTTCTGTTTGTCATGAAATGGAAATTAAAACAGTGTTACCTTAGATCCTCCTTTTTTTGGGACAGTTTGCGTAAAAGAGCCTATGAAGCATGTGTTTTATTACTGACGTTACCGTTACTACATACCTGAAGACTACTGCTCTCCAAAATAAGGAAAGAAACGTTTTTCCTTCGGGTGGGACCACACCACAAGGTCATTATTTCTCAAAAATAATGCAAGCTGAAAAATGACCTAGAGACACAAAACATGGATACTGCAGTTGTTCAATAAGTTGAAACCTGAAAATATCTGTTGAAGAAGAACTTTGCATGTATTTGTTTTAGCTCTTGATCAGTTATTTCTCATCCATTTGGTAATCAGATATAGCCATGAGTGAAGGGCTGAGGTATTGAATGTACTGAAACGCATTGAAAGGTAAACACTCACATATCTTCTCACTGAACAAACTGATTCCACATGGAACAATGTGTGAATGGAATGACCAGAAACCTTGGATGGTTTTACATAATAAAGGTAAACACTGAATGGCTTAAAATCACTGAATTTTATTGAATTGTTACCAACATTGTCCTAAGGAGGTAGCATAGTGTATAACAAGTAGACTGGCTCACACACACACACACACACACACACACACACACACACACACACACCTGTATACTTGATCTGGTGCCCACAAAGCTACTAAAAGAGCTACTTCCTGCAATTTCAGAACAGTTATGAAACACTGTAATTCATCTCTGAGCCTTGGACACATACCTAACACATTCAAAATAGCAGTCATTAGACGACTTATCAAGAAACCTGATCTTGACCCATGTGATTTGACTAACTATAGACCCATGTCTAACCTTCCATTCATATCCAAAGTAATAGAGAAAGCTGTGTTTTTTCAATTGTGCTCCTTCCCCCAGAGAAATGGTGTACGCAAAGACTTTCAGTTTGGATTTAGGTCCCACCATAGCACAGAGACAGTACTGGTATGAGTAACTAATGACCTACTTTTGTCCACTGACCGTGGATGTATCTCACTACTTGTAATGCTAGACCTTAGAGCAGCTTTTGATACTGTAGACCACAGTATACTTCTGGATAGGCTTGAGAAGTGCATTTGTGGATGGGCATTCACATGGTTTAAATCTTACCTGATTGCCACCACTGTAAGTGTTCACGGGAAACTGTCAAACATCACTCAGGTTAAATATCGTGTCCCACAAGGTTCTGTTTTAGGTCTCTTATTGCTTTCCTTGTACTTGGTACCATTAGGAGACATTGGGCCTCATTCACCAATTGTTCTTAAGAAGAACTTTGGTCTGAAAACCCACTAATGCAGTTTTCTGGCATTCACCAATGTTTTTTTATTTGGGACTTGTTCTTAGGTAAGAACAGAATCCACACACATTCAAGAGCACACTTCTGCACATTTGAGTGCTGACATGTTTGTGCAAAGTAATTGTTAATTGCATTTTCTTCTATTCTAAAGTTGTATAATATTATAGGATTTAAACTATAATAATGTTTTTTATCATTTATAATATTTGCAATAATTAAATTCATTATTTTACAAAACATTATGGTCTTTTAAACTAAATAAACACTACATTAACATTTCATGTAACACTCCAGAATGTAGTGCATATTTATTCAAACAAAAAGAGCAATATGAGAATATAACAGCTGATGGAGACTGTAATAAGTGAGCAGTAGTTTTACATACACCATGTAAAACTTTGTAAAACTATGTAAAAAGGTTATCCCATCTGAAACCAGACAAGTTGTAAAGCAAGTGTGCGAGAATCAGTCAGTTTTACTTTTACATATGGATAAATATTACCTGGAAAGAGCAAATGCAGCCATTGTAGCCTTCACTCCTGTCTGCTGCTGTACATGCATTGCATTGAACCATTAAAGCAGGAGCAGAAGTAATGGCTCAAGCTACTTGTTGGTTGTTAGAAAAGAACTCAGAATTACGAGAAATAAAGTCAGAACTCCAATGAAAAAAAGTCAGAATTGCGAGAAAAACGTTGGAATTCCGACGTTGCAATCAAGCAAACTTTTTTTCTCTTAATGTGGCACAAATGGGCTTCCATAGATCTCTGTGTGTGCACACAGCCCTGCATTCTCATGCCCTTTCATGGGGATTGGCGGGGCGTTTACCTATGCTGATTAGGAACACCTGGAACGCACTTTCAATTTACGGTGACAATGGGATTCATCATTATAAGAACAAAGATGTGAACAATTCTGCAGTTTAAGAGCACGTCATGAATCTGACATAGACTTTTTCTTAGGATCTTTCTCAAGAACAAATTTAAGAAAGAACTTAAAAAGATATTGGTGAATGGGGCCCATTGTCCGTAAGCACAGCATTAACTTCCATTTCTGTGCCAACGACTCACAGCTGTATATATCTGCAAAACCAGATGAACTCTCCCAATTCTCTAGATTAACCGATTTTATTTACATTAAAGACTGGATGGCCACTAACTTCCTCCAGCTGAACTTGGATAAGACTGAAATATTAGTGCTTGGACCTAAGTCCTCTAGATATAAGCTGTCTGAGACTGATTTCTCTTTAGATGGTCTAACTGCCATATCATGCACTGCAGTTAAGAATCTTCGGGTCGTAATGGACAGCAACTTAACATTTGAAATCCACATTAGTAATATAGCAACAACATCCTTCTTTCATCCCCATAATATAGCCAAGCTGTTCTTACATGATGCAGAGAAGTTCAAGCATTCAAAACATCTACATTCGATTACTGTAATGCACTATTTGCTGGATGCCCTGCCATGTATATAAATAGGGTTCATTTGGTTCAGAATGCTGCAGCTAGGGCTCGTACAAGAACTAGGAAGTGTGAACAGATTACTCCAATATTATCTCATCTACACTGGTTACCTGTTAGGTTTCGTACTAATTATAAAATCTTGCTGTTAACATAAAAGGCTCTTAATTGTCTGGCTCCCTCATACCTAAATGACCTCTTAACAATTTATAGTACACACTGCCCTCTTAGACCACAAGATGCAAACGTTCTGTCCCTACCCGGAATAACGAAATCTACAGTTGGTGGCAGGTCCTTCTCCTACCTGGCTCCTAAATTATGGAACAGTCTTCCGACTAATGTCCAGGACTCTGACACACTCTCTCAGTTTAAGTCTACACTAAAGACCTACCTATTCAGCCTAGTATATACCTAATCATCTTAGTCAAAGGGGTTGAGGCAGCAGACCGTGGTCCTAGAGTGTTTTTTTGGTGAACTGAGATGTTCATGCTGTCTCCTCTGTATTCACATCCTATCACTCAAGTTTGCTGACAATGGAATAGGGAGTTGTTGATGTCTCAGGGACCCCTAAGGGCCATGAACCCCGCTGCTTCTACCCTCTCTTTTGTTTTTTTGTTTTTGTTGTTGTTATTGCTTTTTAACTCTGCATTAAGTAGGGCTGTCAGAGCACTAGTGCTGCACTCAAATCAGACTCAAAATCATTCTAACATATCTCAGAGAACTCCACCCCATGGTAAAGATTGCTTAACAATTTTGTTTCCTCTTTTCTTTTTATTCTCACCTCTCTGCCCCAGCATTGGCGTATCCTTTCTGAGGTCTACAAGGTACCGGTCCCAAGCATCTGCTCCCAGAATGAGGCCTATAGAGCCTACACCTGTTCCTCTTGCCTGCCCCCCCTGTAAGGCCCTATTCTGAGCCAGTGGCCCACCTGTGATGCTTAGTTAATCATTCGCAGCCATTATACAGTTTGTCTTAAAGACAAACTTACTGGTATGAACACTGCTTGATAACCAAATTAATCTATATGTGATACCACCTAGAACTTGTAGAACCTCAAAATATTTTAACTCTTTTAAACTGTAAACAGCAAATCATATACTGTAAATAATTCCATAGACCACTGAATCTGGTTACCCTGGATTCATTTTAAATTGTACATGTCTCTATTCTGTGTGCTGGCCAGAGGAGAATGGGCTCCCTCCTGTTGAGTCTTGGTTTCTTCCTCCTGTTCACTTCATTAGGGGGTTTTTCCTTGCCACTTTCGCCTCAGGCTTGCTCACTGGGGGTTTAGACACTGATCTCTCTAAAGCTGGTATAAGAAAATTTTTGGTTGTAGAAGCACACACACACACACACACACACACACACAGACACATGCACACCTACACACGCACACTACAGTTACAGTTCGGTTCACACCACGGTTTGGACATCACGTTTCTGTCTGAGTTTGGTACAGCAGGGAAAAAGCAAGAAAAACCCCCAAATGTGTAAGGCTAGGTTTCTCTCATTTATTTTGAACAGACAGTAGCCTAGTGCAAGTTACAGTTTGTTCCACTTAGTGTCATATAGTCCTCCCATAGCGCATTCACTCAGATGGAAACATTGCTATGGAAACATTGTCAAAGTATGAGAACATACATTCTCCTACTACAGCCATATGATCTATGTGTATGATCATATGTCCTCTAACAGTCTGTTTGGAATGTTTCAGTCAGGCTTCAGGTGTTTTCATTCTACTGAAACCGCTCTTACTAGAGTAACTAATGATCTTTTATCATCCAAGGATGCTGGTGCTACCTCTATTCTTATTCTACTTGATCTGAGTGCAGTTTTTAACACAGTCGATCGCACTATATTGTTAAAGTGCCTGGAAAACCAAATTGGCATTCGTGGCCTGGCGCTCTCTTGGTTTAAATCTTATCTCTCTGAGAGAAAGTAGTGTGTCCACTATAATAATGTGACCTCTGAATACCGTAAGCTTAACTATGGTGTTCCTCAGGGGTCGGTCCTTGGCCCTCTTCTATTCTCTATTTACATGCTCCCTTTGGGTGACATTATTCATAGTTACAACATTAACTTCCATTGTTATGCTGACGATACTCAGATTTTCTTACCTATCCAGCACATTCACTGCTCTAAATTATGATATCTGCATTATCTCTCAAAGCTCTCCAGCTAAAAACCTTGGTGTGATTTTTGACTCTAGTCTCTCGCTAGTCACTCATATGAAAAACAAAGCCAAAACTGCCATTTATCACCTCCATAATATTGCTAAAATTAAGCCCTTTTCTAAGTATGGCTGATGCAGAAACCGTTGTTCACGCATTCGTCACGTGTCGCCTCGATTACTGCAATGTTCTGTACTCTAGTCTGCCTGCCTCTATTACCAAAAGTCTTCAGCTGGTCCAGAATGCTGCTGCCAGAATCCTGACCAGAACAAGGAAGTTTGATTATGTCCTGGCTTCCCTTCATCCGCTCCCAATTCATGCAAGGACACATTTTAAGATCCTCTTATTAACATATAAAATTCTACATGGGCTTGCGTCAGCCCGCCTGTCTGACTTAATTACAACCTAAACCCCCATCGCACCCTGCACTCTCAAGATTCTGGACTATTAGTCATTCCAAGAGTTAAAAAGAAGTCTGCTGGATACCAAGCCTTTTCCTACCGATCACCCTTCCTCTCGAATAGTCTACCTACAGAAATTATGGAGGCAAACTCTCTTCATAACTTTAAAACCAAACTAAAGACTTATCCATTTTCTCTAAATTATGGATAATATAATTTTGATTTGACTTTGTTATGGACATGTAAAGCCCTTTGAGACTATAAATAGTGATATTGGGCTCTAAATAAATTTGTATTGTTGTTGTTATTATTATTATTATTATGATGATGATGAGAAAACAAGCCTTTCTACAGCCCGTTCTGAATTCCGTGTGTTTGTGATGTCACAACTGCATATGGCCGCCAACAGCAGCATGTAGCCAATCGTAGGCTATTGACAGGCTTGCGTGGGTTTCCTCTGGGAGCTCAGGTTTCCTCCCACAGTCCAAGGACATGTAAGTCAGGCAACTTGGAGATACTAAATCAGCCCTAAGTGTGAATATATTGCATGAATGTGTTTGTCTGTGTGTCTGCCTTGTGATGGACTGGCGACCTGTCCAGGGTGTTTCCCTGCCTTTTGCCCAACAAGCACTGGGACAGGCTCCAGCACCCCCCATTACCCTAATTAGGATAAGCAGCTTAGATAATGAGTGAGAGAGTGAGTGGGCTTAGAAAATGAATGAATGAATGAATGAATGAATACAAACTAAATAAACTTTTGAGGAGATGGCCAAATTCCTCAAAAGTAAAGAATTTGTCAGACTTTACTATTCTTTCAAGGACCCTCCATTCAATTTCCAGTCCTCATTTACATAGTTAGACAAGCTCATGCTTACACACGCACACACAAACTCAAACATTGTCAGAAAGCAGTGGTATATTTGAAAGTTTCAGGACAGAGCATTTAAATTCTCAACATTAAACATGGCTGCATCTACAGTAAACAATACTAAAGCCTCATAGACACAGTAACCATAACAACCACCTCAAAACCAGCCTAACAGTCGTCACACGAGAGCTACATCAGAGCCCTGCTGATGGAGGTGTGTGTGTGTGTGTGTGTGTGTGTGTGTGTGGCCAGAGAGTAAATGTATGCCAGCACAATAAACACAAATCCTCCAATGAGCCTCTGGTTCCAGCCAAAGTAGTAGCAGGAAACCAAAGGCCCTGACATGTTGTAACAGATTTAACAAGAGAGGCAGCTGGTGGCATGGGAAGGAGAAAGAGTGCCAAGCCTGCACCTATCATTTCAGCTGTCAGGGTGACAGACGAGAAGAAATGAAAGCAGATTTAAGACTGAATCATGAGTCACCACACTGCTGTGGGCATAGCTTTTCAAGAGGTTCTGTGTGCATGTGCACACATGTGGACACGTGTGTGTGTGTGTGTGTGTGTGTGTATGTATGTATGTGTGTGTGTGTGTGTGTGTGTGTGCGTGTGTGTGACTTTATTGTTGTGAGTGGCTATGGAAACACTATTTCATTTGCCCTGTTAATGAACCAAAGGACAGAATAGCATTCTGTCTCTTTATCTGCTCACACACAAACACACAGACACAGACATACACACACACTCACGCTAACACAAAAACTGACAAACGCACAATGTAAAGCAGACACCTCCAGAGTTGCACAGTTTGATCAGGTTTCCTAAGGAAGCAGCTGGTATTGTTTCTGTTGCCATGAGAGCACAATCGTTGGCCAACTGGAGCACCAGGATACACTCAGAGTTTAGCTTTTTGGTTACATGTTACCTCCTGATGCTGAGGAGGTTCAAAATCAAAAAACCATGGCCATGGGTTGTATGTGTGTGCATATCTACGTGTGTGTGTGGGGAATGGCCATGGTAGGTGATGGGAGTGGCCAAGGTTGGTGACAGGGAGTGGCTTTGGTAGGTGATGGGGAGTGGCCTTGGTAGGTGATGGGGAGTGGCTCTGGAAGGTCATGGGGAGTGGCCTTGGTAGGTGATGGGGAGTGGCTCTGGAAGGTCATGGGGAGTGGCCTTGGTAGGTGATGGGGAGTGGCTCTGGAAGGTCATGGGGAGTGGCCTTGGTAGGTGATGGGGAGTGGCTCTGGAAGGTGATGGGGAGTGGCCATGGTAAGTGATGGGGAGTGGCCATGGTAAGTGATGGGGAGTGGCCATGGTAAGTGATGGGGAGTGGCTCTGGTAGGTGATGGGGAGTGGCTCTGGTAGGTGATGGGGAGTGGCCATGGTAAGTGATGGGGAGTGGCTCTGGTAGGTGATGGGGAGGGCAAAAGACTGCAGTTAGGATTTGGCTGTTTGAGATTTAAAGTGTTTCTCCCGCCTCTAGGCTGTCTTCGTTTGGGGCTTTGTGAGAGTGGATCCCTCTGCACTACTGACAGGACAGAGAGAGCAAGTGCTTGTCTTAAGGGACTCAAATGCTGGGTTATGATCAAAGCAGTCTTGATGTTTCCTTGTTCTGCAGCTAGAACAGTGGGCAGCTGATACAACAAACAGTACACTCAAACATGTCCATTTATCTTCAGTGTAATGCCCTGCACTGAAGAGAGGTGCAGTGGTCTCTAGATTTTAAGCAAAAGAGTATTTAAAATTGTTATGTGTATCTGCTATCAGTGGGACAGTAGAAACTCTCAATGGACCATATAAAATTGTTATGTGTATATGTTTCCTGGAGTCTAGAACAGTGGAACATTTTCTCAGTGGTCTGTATTATTATATTACTATATCGCTATATTAATTTTACGTTTGTTTTATTTGATTAGATTGGAAATCTTAACTGTAAGTATCGTCTTATTGTTAAAATGCAATAATGGAGTATTGCCAGATCTATGGAAGAGCATTTTTAAGCGTTGCCAAGCTATCCTGCGATTCTTTTCCGAAACAGAAGATGGAGCTGTTGTTTGTTTTTGGTTTTTTTATTTTTTATTTTGGGCATAAACTGTACTGAGGCGTTGCATAACTCTGAGGGAACATGAACTGCAATCGCGTCGTGACTAGATGCATTATCGTAGGAGAGTTGTAGGCTACTGTATTATAAGGCAATGTAGTAACACGCTATGTTTTCTAGACAGTGTGTCACGCATAGAATCACTCTTCTCAACTGTCTATTCTACATGTTGATTTGAGAAGGCCCAGTAAACAGAGCAGCATTAATGCAAAACGCACACAGCAGGGAAGTATTGCAAAAGTTTGCGGATACACGACGTTTGCTTGTCAATCAAACACGAAGTTGCCTTTCAGACAAGTTGATTATCGGGAATAAACGTCCGGAGTAAATGACTGGGTGCCTTGTCATGAAGGGAGAACTGAAACCTATTATTTCGTATAAACGCATTAGAGAAAGTATTTGTCTGGAATGACATGCTTTGAATGAGTCATTAGTACACTGGATGCGGTGTAACGTTTGTTCTCGTATAAAAAGTTGCACATGACAGATGATTCACGTATTGGTAGCGGTAGCGAAAGATGAGAAGAATATTCATATCTGATGCGTGTAACCAAAAGATTATTAATATATAAGTATGTATATAAATGTTTCTTTAAAAACAGTACAACGACAGGACGTGAACTAATGGATATTTCCAACTGTGAAGTCTTCTCGACTGGCGTGAGTGAATCAGTCTCCGCCCACATACACTGCAGAGGATAAATAATTTAATAGGAATGGTAATATACACATTAACGAAAGGCCAGTTTGTTATTTTGCTTTGTCATACACCCACCCTCACGCACGCACACATACACTGTTAGGTTAGAATGAAAAAAATGATGGATGGAGGATAATTAGGTACTGAGGGCACTCTGTGTTTGTAAGCGAGGGTTGTAAATAATTGCATCTACCAGAGTTTAAAAACCTTCCATTTCTTTTCTTTTTTTCTGCCACAAAATTTCTGTGGACTGCATTTTATGTATACGCTGGCAGATGGCGGAAGTTGATTTGTTTCACACAAAATAGCTGGATAATTTGATGATTCCATACATTTTCCATATGCTTCGCTTCAGACTTGTAGAAGTGTGTCTTGTACTTGGACTGCTGGACGGTCAGAGTAGGCCTACCACAACACTGGAATGATGTGAGCACTGAGCAGAATGATGTTGCATAATTGGCACTAGAAGCGTCTCCTGTCACTACCATTTATTAACATTTCAAACTGAAGCGCGTATGCATATGCAATAGGTTACGCTCTTGCTTAGAACGTCCTTAGCGAAAACGGGAATGCATCTCATCAGTACCATATAGGTTTATTCTGTAAGAATGTAGTCAGTTGATGAATAGCCTATATATTGGCAGTTAATGTCTCCGAAACTGGTATGTAGACACTTTGACAAAATGTGCCCGAATCGATATAAATATCAGTACGATAACAGTAACAGTGACAACTTTTCGCTGCAGCTGCTTGCTCTGTTAGTGGGAGTGCCAGTGTAAGTGAAGCCTGGTTATTCAAAGCTGAATAGGCAATGAAATTTTACGTTGCAAAACCGAATTTACTTGTAGAAATCTTTAAACTGACCACAGAAGGTCACAGTGTCCATTCTCGGGTTGCAACATTCAGAATGGTGTATGACTTAACAGTTATCATAGGCTATAGATAGTCATATACTGCAGGTACTCATTTTCTCAACTCTTGTAGTTTACCATTAAGTTGTTATGAGTTAGAAGATGATAACATGTTCCATGGCCAGCTATTTGATGACTTAAATATGGTGATTTGCTGTCATTGTGATAAGTATTTGAAAGCAGAAACTGTGTAAGCACACTATTTACATTAAAGACGTTATCGTGTCTGTACATCAGAGCGGTTTTAAAACAGGATAAAGGGTTAGACTGTGCTGCTTGTAGTCAAATTGTCCAATTCCGCGTGGTCTTCATAAGTGCATTGCCCTCAAAGCACTGCTCTATACCGCCTCCTCTAGACTCAAACGATTTCACACCGAGCTTGATTACACACCGTAGTCAACCAGCACCGGACGCGGCGCACCATTTCTACATTGTAACAATTCTCTCGTTTCCTGCAAGAGTCTTCGTTAATGTCGCCTTGGAAAGGTATGCTGCTTTTTGCGTGTCATGCCGGACTTTGTCTGCCAACTGAACTCGAGCACATGTAGATGTATGAAGGTATTCACTTTTATCGATGGATATGATGCATGTTCCGGGTAAATGTATTCTACCCCGTCCTTTAGCTAGTACAAGAGGTGAAAAATGGGGCTGTTTAGAGCGTACGTATAGAACGTATATGAAAAGAAGTTTATTCATGGCGACTCGAACGGTATATGAATGTTTAAACACTATATCGCCGCTTAAAATTCAGTATGTAGGAGCGACTCCTTAACGTTTCGATAATAATTTGGTTGTTAGTGCTACCGTTCCCAAAACACTATTACCAACCGTCGTATTCTCTTGACAACGCAGAGCTGTGTGAGAAGACAGTGTCTCACCTCGTATCAGATAATCCATTGTGAATTTGTGTGAGAAAGCGTAATACCACCGGTTTGACGATTAGCATTCATCAGCGGTGTAGTCTTTTTGTGGAAGTTGCTTTGTTCTGTGTGCGTAATCTGTTATTTACACTAATGGGTCTCCAAATATTTTGTAACCAGCTCATTCTTAACCAATACCGAAATACCAGAAAACGAGTAATGTTCTCACATTCCTTTTTGTCTCTCTCTCCCCTCCTCTAGAACAGATATGAGAGAGGTTCGCCACAAACTGTCATGAGGGTGACAGAAATGGGCTGCTGAGAGCGGTGGGCAGTGATTTGGGAATCCCGAAGAGCAGGAAGCTCCCACCACAATGACTGTCTTCAACCAAGAGAATGTAGAGGATTATTACGATATCGGAGACGAGTTGGGAAGGTACGGCATCTTTAAATGGCTCCGTCTCACCAGAAGCTGGGTGTGGAGTTAAGGATATAGCCTAGTGTGACATTTCTGACTCGTCAAAACGTAGTCTTGTGATAGTTAATGCATATTTTCGTCTCTGGTTTTGCTTTAATCCGCACTGTGTTCATGACATCACTATCCTGCTATGATTCACTTGATTGACAGCAAATTTAAATAATTCTCCTTTCTGCTGCAATTGCTATTACAACACAGCAATTGGAGGCTCTCTTGATATTTTTAAAGAAAACGTGTGAACAGAGTTCAGTGATGCTTGGTGGTTGTGTCATGATCTGGATGCACGAGGGATGTCTGTATTGTTTAAAAATAAAGCCTGTGTTGCTTTGGATCTGACTGAAGCTCATGATTCTGAGTAGAGTATTCTCTCTGTGGGGCAGTCTGTAAGGATGTTCTGAGTAATAATTCATGTACACTCAGACAGGATGCATAGTGATCATAAAGACTGCCTCTTGGTGCCAGGTGTTAAATGTGCAGCTGTGGCCTACAGGTTAGAGACTGGAGGGTTGCCGGTTCGATTCCCAGGACCAAAATCCATGGCTGTGTGCCCTTGAGCAAGGCACTTAACCCCAATGCTCCCTGGGCGCAAGGAATGCTGCCCACTGCTCCTGCGTCTGGTGTGTGTTCACTACTGGTGTGTTGGATGGGTTAAATGCAGAGGACAAGCTCACTGTTCACAGTGTGTGTGTACAATCACGGAGATTTACATATTTACATTTAAATGTGCACTAAGAGGCTGTCAGTCGGTTGGATTTCAGGGATTCATTTCATGTTTTCCTCATTAATTTCCAAGTGAGAGTAGTCTGGTCATGCAACGTTTCGCAGTGATAATCCATTTTTATACAGTGTCACTTTAACATTCAAATTTGGAATAACCCATTAGAGCTGTAAATGTTAGAAGTTGTGTGTTGGGACGGAGGTGTTTGAGGAGAGAGCGGAGTCCGTGTCAGTGTCAGGCGTGTGGGTGGCGTACTGCAGGATATATGGGGTGAGTCGCCTCCTTGTGTGGGCTGAGAATACTCTGGTTCCTTCGTATCTGGGTAAAAATTGCCAGTAATAATGTGTGAAGGCTCAGAGAACAGCGGCTGGAGAACCGCAGTGTGGTGTTCTGCTGCACATTCTGTTGTGTAAGGTGATGTGTGTGGAGATCTGGGGAACACCCATAGGAAATAGTCTTCATGTATGATGCTGGGTTGGTTTTTTGAGAGACGCTGCATGATTGCATTGTAATCTTTTACTTTTACAGATTTTAAATCCTCCCTTAAATGTATTGTGATTTTTAAACAAAAACATACATCCTCCAGTCTCACAGTTCCCCCAGTCTAACAGTGATCTTGAGCACTCTGGGACCACAACCTGTGGCTGGACCTCTGTGTCTGTCAATGATACTGTTGTGTTAAAGGATGCTCTTCTCACGTAGCTGGTATGTTCAACCTCTTCTGTTACAGATGATAACTCTTCTGTTACAGTTGCTAACACTTCTGTTACAGATGTTAATACTTCTGTTGCAGATAACTCTCCTGTTACCAGTGGCGTTGGAAGGAGTTTGATATGGGGTGGGGGGGCTGAAGTTGCCCCGTGGGGCAAGGTGTCTTTGCTTGGATGGGACGAGGAAGCGATCCGGAAAACAGGCCTGCAGGTGCAGATAGATTATTAACAGTAGGCTTACGCTCAAATATTTTTTATGAATGTACTCTCGTTAATTTGAAACCACGTAAGCAATAGTTAGGTTGGGCCATCAATGACAATTTATTTTTTAAAGGCATGAAAATCTGGCATTTACCATTGTAGCAATTAAATGCACAACTATCACGCAGACGAAAAGGACCGCAGAAATACATGGTTCACTGTTGTTAGCTAGGTCGTTTTGAAGCCGTATTTTTTAACATAACATTACACAACAAGTACCCTATATAGCCTATTCAAGTCACAGCCTACAACTAAACAAGAAACTAAACAACTATTGTCAAAGCAATGGCACTACGGGAAAGAAATTCTATAAATCGTTTATT
Source organism: Chanos chanos (assembly GCF_902362185.1). Classification (NCBI taxonomy): domain Eukaryota; kingdom Metazoa; phylum Chordata; class Actinopteri; order Gonorynchiformes; family Chanidae; genus Chanos; species Chanos chanos. The sequence continues at coordinate 44,935,696 of NC_044495.1, forward strand.
TATTAACATGAGCAAAATGTGTTTGGGGCAAACAGAACTGCCCCCAATGAATTTAAATGACCAGTGAGCATGCCTGAAAAACTCCCTTAGGCTTCATGGACACTTACCTTGCTCTAAGGTTGCCTTCATTTACTGTCATGTTAATGTTGTATCAAAACAAACCCATAGTGTGTGGAATGACGGGAGACATGAGGGATGGGATTCCGCAGGAAGGAAGCATGTTGCATGATGGTTTGACACTTAAATCTAATCATAACCAGAAATTCTCTGACATACCGTTGTCATTGTTGGATGATTTTATGATTTGTATAAATCAAGAAAAACATACAATAAGATATACGGCGGGGGGGGGCAAACAGAACTGCCCCCAATGAATTTAAATGACCAGTGAGCATGCCTGAAAAACTCCCTTAGGCTTCATGGACACTTACCTTGCTCTAAGGTTGCCTTCATTTACTGTCATGTTAATGTTGTATCAAAACAAACCCATAGTGTGTGGAATGACGGGAGACATGAGGGATGGGATTCTGCAGGAAGGAAGCATGTTGCATGATGGTTTGACACTTAAATCTAATCATAACCAGAAATTCTCTGACATACCGTTGTCATTGTTGGATGATTTTATGATTTGTATAAAACAAGAAAAACATACAATAAGATATACGGCGGGGGGGCGGGGGGGGTTGCTGATTGCTGATATTGGGGGTGATGCATATCCCACATCCCCACTATTTCAGACGCCCCTGTCTGTTACAGATAACTCTTCTGTTACAGACAAGTCTTTGAGGGAAATGAATGGGCCTATCAGAGCCCTTTGTTTCAATACAAAGTTTTCCATAAGGGTCTGACTGTATGTAAATGAGAATTGATTGCCTATAAGTCCTCTGGTCTGTTCCCACAATCTTTTCCATTTGTCTGATGATTTTTTACATTTGGTCTTTTGTCTGGATAACACATCCTGTTTCAATTTACAGTATGTAGTCATGTATGTGATTGAAGTTTCTTCTGGAATATTTTCATATTCACTCCAGTAGACTTGTTTGACTGGATTGTGACGTGCATTCTTTGTATGAAGTATTGTGTTCATGTTTTTCTTTTTTGACAACTGGTCTAAATGTGTCATGACTGGAAGGGATCAGGATCCTGTGAACTTTGTCAACATGGCTTTTGTGCTGGCTAGCCATGCTGTGCTGTCGTCTGCCTGGGTATGGTACATGTGTCTATCTGGTACATGTGACAGTATGGTACATGTGACTACATGGTACATGTAACATGTTCAAATTTATTTGTATAGGGCTTTTTACAATCAGGAATTGTCTCAAAGCAGCTTTAAAGAGATCAGTCCCTAAACCCCCAGTGAGCAAGCCCAAGGTGACAGTAGCAAGGAAAAACTCCCTAATGAACTTAGCAGGAGGAAGAAACCTTGGGAGGAACCAAGACTCAACAGGGGGGGCCCATCCTCCTCTGACCAGCACACAGAATAGAGACACGTAGAATTTAAAATGAGTCCAGGGTAACCAGATTCGATGGTCTATAAAATTGCTTACAGTAAATGGCTTCGATAATGAGTGAGATGAGTGAGTAGGTAAGTCTTTAGTCTAGACTTAAACTGAGAGAGCGAGAGAGTGACAGTGTGGTATAAGTGAGAAATAATTTAGTTGTGAGTGTCAGTACATTTCTTTTATCTTTAAACTGGACATGGCCTCACCACACCAGCACTTTAAGTCATTATGGTGATCATAAGTTGTCTGTGTCTTGCAGCTGATGATTTTGGTTGTTTTTACTTACCCTTCTGCCTTACTCCTAGCTCCACACACAAGCTCTCCCTTAAATGCCTGATCAGAGTGGATCTGTGTGAAGCAGAATTGGGTTAAGCTCCATTCCCCTCCTTCCTCAGTACCAAGGCTGTGAGTGGCACTACATCACAGGCCAGAGGGTTAAACACACAGACCCACTCAACATGCTCCATGAGTGGCATACAATGTGACCACTGGAAGCCTGGTTACGTTAAGTTGCTCAGGGAAAGGGGACAGAATATGCCTTTACTCTGGGAATTACTGAAAGCCATCAGGAGCAGACCTGGGCCAAAGGGCTATTATATTAAAAAGACTGTAGAGAGAAGTATGTTTCATCCTGAAGGAAGGGGAGAGAGTAACTGGGTTGGTGGCATGTGTGTTACTGTAACAGGCAGTGGCTGTCAGACAGTCTGGCTGCTTGGCTGGTCTCTCTCTCTCTCTCTCTGTCTGTGTTAATTGGTGTTCCTTTGTGTCTGAGAGCCGTGAGCATACAAAGCCCTGGCACCTCTGACACTGTCCCCAACACAGACTGAGTCTGAGTGTATGAGGGAACCCTTGATGGAGCCCTGTGTGTGTGTGTCTTTGTTGTGACCTGGGAATGATATGCAGAGATGCAAAACAGTTCCCACAGTCTGACCTACATCCCCCTCCCAGTGTGTGTGTGACATGAAAACCCTCTGAACTCATCTCAGACCTCAGACCCCCTCCCACACACACATACACACACACATACACATACACACACACACACACACATACACACACACACACAAAGAGTGCAGAGCTGTCCACTGGAATCTTGTCTGCTGACATACCGCTGTAGGGAATACTGGTGACAGGGATTCGTTGGAAACCAACTGTCCCACTGTATGAAGCATTTGATCACTCTGGCAAGTGATCTGAGGCATGGGATTTTCTGTGTGTTTGCATGCGAGTGTGAGAGGGAAGGAGTGAGAATTGGGGAACAGAGAGAGAAAGAAAAGAGGGGTGCTGTAAGATAAGCCCTCTATGATGTGAGCTTTGAGCACTCAGCCAGGTAAAGGACAACATGGAGAGCAGGATACATAACTTCCCCTTTCTCACCAGCCACCCTGCTTACCTTACACAGCCAAAACGTGCCATTCTTCATCTCGAAAACCAAACCAAACACATTTACAAGCTTATGTCTGTGGAATCAAAGCTTAAATCCTCTGCTCTGGCTTGTTAAACAGAGAGCTTTAGATGATCTCTTGTAGTTAACCCCATCTTTAACTGCTCTGTTCCTCAGCTTGTGCTCTGCTCTGATTAATACACAGCCATTCATGAGGCACAGTGTCTGATTAAACAGCAGAGTTACAGGAGTGGGCATGTGCTCTGCAGGGGGCGGGGGTGGGGGTGGGCTTACGTGCAGGTGGAATGTCTGTTCCGGCAGGTCAGCCTATGGCTCAAACACACACACACACACACACATCACACATCACACATATACAAACACATGCTCATCAGGTGAGACTGTGGGAACACTAAGGTAGTATACAACATGGTTGAGCAGTGTAGGGATGTGTCTTCATGCTTCATCCCGGTGTCTTAAAAAAAGGCTTGAAAATGAATCTTTGTGCACAACTGCTGTGCAATATGAGGAAGTTGCTAATCAGAGTAGTTTTTGTTTCAGACAAAAGGGTACAATGGTGGTTAAAAGAGGAAGAATGTTGTTTTATCTACTGCAGACTTGTTTGCTGAAAAGAGGAAGTGTCATTTATAATGAATAACATTCTCCCATCTTGCTTCTTTCACATTTCCTTATCTTGGGTTACCTGAGTCCTGCTTGCTGCACACACCACAGCTTTCTCTGTCAGTATGAGGAGTGTGAGTGTTCACTCTTAAGGTGACGTCACATTTCTGCATTTCGACACATGGGACTGCAGTCAATTTTGTGTATATTTCCTAGTTTAATATCCATGTCTGTATTCTTGTGAAAATACAGTCTGGACAGTTTTATTCTGTTTGAATTGTTGCCTGTGGAAAATGGAGGTAAAGGAGAATAACAGCTCATTTGTTTTCATTAGTAATTTGTGTGTCCCTCCTGAGCGTGATCTTTCGATACATACAGTTTAATAACTTCCCACCGTAGCACCAGTATTGTTCAGCGTAGACATTTCAGTGTGATAATGTGTAGCACATTCTAGCACCATTTAACTTGGCATTAACTTTTCCTTTACTACTTTTAATGTGGTTGCTAGGCTACGGAATTGCTTATATCATGTTTGGAGTTTTATATATTTCTTTCCAGGCATTGTGTGACTCTTAAGTGCTGATATTTCATGTTTGCCCTGCACCCTGCTCTCTTTGTATTGTTCCTATTCAGCATAGGGTATTTATGTGAGCCAAAATATTTAACCTTACTCTACATTCCCACTCTTTTTAGTCTTTTCTCAGTCATTTTGTCATGCCAGTGACTGGGCTATTCAACCTATTCTGATCAGATAGTTACACCTAATGGCCTGTCAATGCATTCCAAAACTTCACATGAAATATGCTGATCCTTGAGAGTGATGAGAAATTGTATCTCCATTAATTATATATGAATATGTTAATAATTTTGCCTTTTGGTTGGTGGGGACTGCCAGTCTATGTCCTCTAATCTTTATGTTTTTACTGGAAGCAGACCACCTCATAACCAGGTGAGCGTCTGTTTCACTCACTCACTCATTTTCAAAGCCGCTTATCCTAATTAGGGTCGCGGGGCGTGCTGGAGCCTATCCCAGCATTCACTGGGTGAAATGCAGGGAAACACCCTGGACAGGTCGCCAGTCCATCGCAGAGCAGACACACAGACAAACACACATACACACATTCATCCCTAGGGGCAAGTAAGTGTCTCCAATTTGCCTAACTGTGGCAGGAAACAGGAGCTCCCAAAGTAAACCCACGCACACACGGGGAGAACAAGTAAACTCCACACAGATAGCTCTTTCCCACTAGGATGGTGCTGGTGCTGGTGCCAGTTCTGCCTTGGTGCCTTTTGAGAACCGGCCCACATTTCCACAGGTTTGGGAACTGAAAGTTACATAGCCAAAATTGAGGTAATTTCCGTGGAGAAAAAATCATGGTGGACATAATGCATCTGCTTTGCTTGCTTTTTTATAAATTTACTTTCACACTAGGCTTCCACACAGCGAAACACCTTGCAAATTTCGCCCCACCACATTTTGCTCTTGGGGCAACATTCACGAAAACAGCAATCCTGTCACCTAGCTCAAAAGTTTGACTGCTTAAATGAAGTATACAGTGGTCTATTTCCACTGACCAGAGCTGTCGAGGGAGCTTTTTTCTGATGCTCTGGCTCCAACTACGTTCATGTAACATGTAAACGACAACCCGTGTTGATGTAGGTACAAATGGTTGCCAATACATCTTTTAATCATGTATATATTTTCATGCAACATATAGCCTTTAGCCTCTAACATTGGTAGACCTGCCTCTCTAGAGAATGTCACGTAGCAAACACATCACACGCTGAACTGATCGGTTCTCACATGGTTCTCATTTCCATAGCCAACGACATCAGCGGCTCCAACTTTTGGGACCAGCAATTTTGCATTACCTTACCGGTGACAGCTTTTTAGCACCGGCACCAGTATTTTTTCAGTGGAAGAGCACAGCCCCGGTGCTAGATTAGGCACTGGCACCAGCACTGCGTCAGTGGAAAAGAAAAGGCGTAAGAAAGGACCCTGGCTGCCCGGCCAGGAATCAAACCTGGGACCTTCTTGCTGGGAGGCGACTGCGCTACCCACTGCACCACCCACAACTGTTTTATTTCACTCAGCGATGCTCCATTAAAACCTCATGGTGCCTTCCACGGTTGCTATGGAAACAGCCCATTTATCTGACTGTTCTAAGTGATCGTATCAGTTTGGTGAATGTTTTTTTGCATAACTGGACAAACGGAACCTGACCAATCACATGGGTGAAATGAGGGGCAGTGCTTCTTGCTAGAGGCTCAGTCAGTGCTCATGTTGAATCAGTCACCTGACAATGGCAGTTTACACACCTGATGATTTTGACAGAGATTAATGACTCGGTCACATTAATAGTAGGCGCATTTGCTCTCACTTGTTGATTTGTTCATGAAAATTACTCAGGAGCATTCTCCTGACATGCTGTAGGACTGTCTAGATTTTTTAACATAGAAAAAAAATGTTAACACTACATCTTTTGAGGTTTTTTACTACACATTCTCTATTTCTGGTCAGAGCAGCATAAGCAGCTATAATGTCTGCTCTGGAGAAACATAGCTCTGTGTGAAACGATTTCCAACATAGTTTGCAGACTGCCGTCTTCTGAGCAACATCCATCTTTTCAAAGCCAAACCACCCCCATGCAAGTGAGGATGATCCACATCTGGCAATTAAATCTAACGACGTAGATTGCGAGGCCGGTGGTGTCTGTATTTTGTCTCCTGGGGCAGTTTGTTCATTCATTTTTAACTTCAGTCATGCATTTTTGACAGCTACACTAGCTTAACTTGTGGTGCGGTGACCATGTATACGTATACTAGCACACTGCATGCACTCTCAATGCGCATGCACAGTGGTCTATGTAGTAGGCTACATGACGCAGGGAATGCCTGGACTCTCAAGGTGTGTTTTTGATTCGTTTTTGCAAAGTGAGTGACATACTCGATAATGTTAGCTCACACATCGTTAAAAGAATAAAGATATTATCATAGACGATACATATCGTCAAAGCCATGCCAAAATCATAGTTTTAACTATAGGAAAGCTAATTGCTCTCAGCTACTATACAGTAGGTCTTAAAGACAAACTGACTGATATGAACACTGCTTGGTGATCAAATTAATCTACATTTGATACCACCTAGAACTCCTAGAACCTTGTATCTTAACTCTTTTATACGGTAAACATATCTCTGTATACACTTTATACTGTAAACTGTGAATAGTTGTATAGACCATTGAATCTGTTTACCCTGGACTAATTTTAAACAGTAAATGTATCTTTTCTGTGTGCTGGCCAGAGGAGGATGGACTCCCCCTGTTGAGTCTTGGTTCTTCCCAAGGTTTCTTCCTCCTATTTGCTCCATCAGGGAGTTTTTCCTTGCCACTGTCATCTTGGGCTTGCTCACTGGGGGTTTAGGCACTGACCGCTGTAAAGCTGCTTTGAGGCAATTTTGTTTGTAAAAAGCGCTATACAAATAAATTTGAAACTTGAAACATCTCAAATCTTAAGTATTAGAGGCATAAGTCCAAGTCTCTGATGATGTGAGGGAGTCAAATCTCAAATGTAAGTGAAGCTTGTTACAGTAATATATAAGGTATTCACTCACTTCAAATTAAACACTGTCTGAATAAAAAAAAAACACACAACAAGAGCTTCCTTTCAATAGAGTCCAAAACTTTAAATGATACTGGGGTATAAATAATAGAATTAACTGGAATTAAAGTGTCTAAAATAAATCTAACGGATTGAGTCATCAAAGAAATAGCGTGAATAGTGATATGCTGGTCACTGATGGCAGTGTATGAATGTAGATTCATAGAGGTTCATACTCATATTCCTACAGATTCATTCTCTTATTCATGCAGATAAGAGAGACCTGAGTAATAGGTTGTTTTTAAAACTCTGAGAAGAACAAAAAGACAAAGACAACAGAATTGGGGTAAAGATATTTACCAGTCTCACACTCATGAATAGTTCTGTAGATGGAGGAACTGACTGACAATGTGTAGCACTGAAAATGATCTCAGCTGTACAGATACTTCCACATCATGTTTGCTTAAACTTAAAGGATCCATCAGCTCTGCTAAGTAGGGGTGTAATGATACGCCAAAGCCACGGTTTGGTACGTACCTCGGTTTTGAAGTCACGGATCGGTACAGTTTCGGTGCAGTGAAAAAAGCAAAACATGAAATTTCCTTTAATTTAATATGATTTTACTTGTAAACTTATAAACTTGCACAAACTTATAAACAGTGGCAAACTGGCCATAATTTCCAGTTTGCTCTCCACTCTGTTTTTTCCTTATACCGGTAATATTCACATTTGGACGATGCCGTCTCAAATGAGTAATCATATTCGATATTCACATTTGGATGATGCCATCTCAAATGAGGTCATGTTCGACGTACTGCCAGCAACATACCTGATTTCAGTTTAACAATGCCGGCAAGCTGCCTTCGTCTTATCCACTTGCCTTTGCCTATTGCCACTGTAATTCACAGGCAAACCGAAATGTTCCCAAACAGAGGACCTTAAAGATACGCGAGGGTCCTGAAGCTCTGGCTTTACGGTCACCATACTTACAAGGCTGCATCATTGAACCTGTGCTAATTAAGTTGCTAAGTTACGGCCCCGTTATGGAATCGGAGAGGAAACTGAGTTTTAATTTTTGTTCAGCATACAGAGATGTAGAAGAGAGGGCACACTGTATCTTGTCAAGTATCACTTTATTCACTGACATTTCGGCCGACTGACCATCAGACAATAAAAAAGTTATGCATGTAACGTGCGTGGTTATGGCTAGACTATATTCACTCGGATCACAACACGCACCGAACCAAACATCCTGTACCAAATATGTGTACCATTACACCCCTAACACAGAATATACAACTTGACGTAACTTTAAATAGAATCAAAATTTCATGGCTTACATGTGTCATAGTGTTAACTGTGAAATGAAAAATGAGTTTTGTTACATTAGTAACGTAATGAGAGCTCAACAGGCTGCACCTGCAACAGTTGGCAGCGAGTTTGGGTTGGGGGGGTTGGGATATCGCGGAATACGGAACCGTGACACAAGACTAAGGACATTTGTATCGCTGTTTCTGTCTCGGTTTCAGAACCATTACACCCTTACTGCTAAGTATTGACTGCTTCTTTCGGTGACAAGTAATATTCTAATGGCAACCAGTGAGATGTGATTAAAACTTAGGTGGCACTCAAAGGTGACCAATCAGCTTTCAGAACTGGCCAGTGCCGCTCTGGCCACCATTCTGGCTCTGCCCTCACCTTCAGTCATCAGTTTCTGTAGCATAAAGTAGAGCGGTCGTTCAAGCAGTACCAGATGATGACAAAGAGATGTGAACAGCACAGAGTAGATTAACCATCAACCTTCTGATGCAGTCATGTACCTCACTACTCTACAAACCAGTCTTTCCTCATCCATCATAAAACATTCCCTCTAACAATGAGAGCTAAAGCAGCCAACATTTGTTAAATCAAGGTCCCACTAAAATGCTAACTAGCATCCATATCTATCTTAGTAACTAGATAAACATGCTAACTACCTAATGACAGACCCCGCAAGTTGTTTTTTAGGACAAGCTATCCTGGAAGTTGTGGGAATATCATGGAACCTTGTATCAGCTCACTGACACCCAGTAAAGTTCATAAGTCTCATCAAACATCGCAGCTGTTCACAAAAACATGCTGTGAGACATTTCAGCAGTATGCCTGGGTGGGCTTACAGGCTTTATCAACATTATCTATATGTATAGTGTGTTATTTAATGATGTGATCTGTATATGCGTAGTGTGATTTTTAAAGTATGAGTGCACATATACTTATGATGGGTTCTGCAATGATGGAGAGGTTCAGTTTTAACACAGGGCAACAAACAGGATGAAGGGATAACAAACACACACCCACATCCACACACACAGCATAGCATGACCTCTGAGTAGCATTAGCAGACTGTAGCTTTGCTGATTTTACAAACATTTTCCATTGCAGGCTTCCAGTCCCAGCCTACTTTTCTAAAGCAGGGGAGTGCACTTGCACTTGCTGTAACTCTGTTTCCTTGGTTACTAGCGTGTGGCATAATGGTAAAGCTGTTGCATAACGTTCACCATTTGGGTGCAGGAGATAACTGGGCATAGCCTCTCACATTCACATTCATTTTCCACTAATGAACTGGTTAATGCACACAAACGATCAGCGTGAAAACCACCTGTCCAAACAGGCTCTAGTGCATGTCTGTTTTTAATAGAACATGAAAAGTGTCCACTGATGGTTACATCTATGCTCTCTCTCTCTCTCCCACCCTCTCCCTCTGTGTGTGTGTGTGTGTGTGTGTGTGTGGTAGAGAGACATAGATTGGTGTGTTGAATTCAGATTAGAATGTGTGAATGGTTTGTTTATATGATGTGGAACAGACACATAGGACATATAGGACAGACTGCTAGCTGACACAGGTAATTCAGCTGTGGGAGGATGACTGCGGCTTATTAACAATAAAATAATGAAACATTTCCCTGCAGGTGGGCTTTACTCCTTTTCAGTCTTTGATACCATGCTTCACACATTTCAGCTACATAGACAAAAAATGTCACATTGATTCAACAAAAACTTTTAATTGGTTTACATTTAATCCAGTCATTGAAAACTGAAGAACTGTCTGTCCTGAGTTGACCAAAAATTGATTCACTATTCCTCATATCTGGTGTTGATTCAGTTTGTCAGTATCTTGCTCATAGCCAAAATGAAGCTATTATTGGAAGTGGCAGTTGTTACTGGGAGAAGGGGCGTGATGTAATGGAAATATACCAGTGCTTATTCCAGTCCACTCTGACCGACACTTTCTGTGTCCTTGCCCTGATATATATGTGAATAACCTGTTCCTGATACACCTAGAAAACCTTATACATTTCCTCACTTAAGCTGTTTTCACATGTACACTAAGGACTATGCCAACAGAATCAGGTTCACATTTTGTCTGAAGTTGCCCTTTCACACATGTAGCACACAACAGGAGACTGTCAGTATCAGACGCGCATTCACCTACTTGAAATACTCCATTTGGTTTAGGTGAGGAGTGTCACCTGTTTAGAGTGTGCAGGAGGCAGGACGTGACGCAAAAATTACACTGCTAAAACACATCGGAAATGGCGGACGAAACTACTGACTTTTGTCTGACGATGTCTGACGATGTCTGTCTGATGAATCCCTCCAGTTAGACATTTTCGCTGGCATCTTCGTGTAAATGATCCTTCTTCTTCACCCTTGGATGTTTGTATTCTTCTGGTTTCGCGCCAGTCGAACATTAGAAACGGCATCAACACGCCCACTTGCTCACTGTGCATTCTCTGGACTATAATCTGCTCTATTCGCATATGGACACAATTGACCATACAGTGGACTTTGCACTAGGGGGCTTGTAGAATAAAGTTCATTTAGGATCCGATCTGACTGCACTGCAACTATTAGGGTTGCAGTGAATGTGTGAAAGGGGCTTTAGAGAACCTTACACATTACCTCAGTGAGGACTCACTTAGAGAACCTTACTCATTAAATCAGTGAGGACACTGCAGGAGCAGCACAGGGATATGACAAAAGTGCAGCATGGTCAACATGGAATGGGCCAGAATGTTCTGAAGGCATCAAACAGTCTATAATAATAAATTGCTTGTTCTTTTTTGGAAGTTCTGCTGAGGACAAGGGTGGTTTCTGATTGGCTTACTGTGCTCTCATGCATGTGTCTACTAAACACTGTTCAACTGAGTTTCTAGTTTGACCAGTTCCCTCTTTCCTCAGTCTGTCTTCCCGCTTTCCTCAGTCTGTCTTCCCGCCTTCCTCATCCTGTCTTCTTTCTAGGAATGGTCCGCAGTTTCAAAATTACACCACTGAGTTTCTTTGTGAGTAGTACTAAGGCCCTGTTTACACCTTGCATTAAGATCCAATTTTGGTGATCTGATCACAGGTGGACAGCTCAAAAGTACAGGTGTAAATGCATCCAATGTGCATTGAGGTCGCATTGAGATCCGATCACGCAGACCACATTCTTACAGTAGTGTAAATGCGAATGCGAACTCGACCACATTGAACGACCGCCTAGTCAGCTGACATCCTCTGCTTACTTGGAAGTACAAACTCATTCACGTATGTACACATTCGCTTGCCAACAGCATCATATCAAAGTGCAACAACAGGCAAAATGGATATTGTTTTGATTTCTTCTTCTTCTTTTTCTTTTAATTTCTGACAGACTAGGCATGGGAAGTACATTGATGCCTCCCACCGATTTAAAAACAACATTTAAGTGAAAAAGCTTAACGTGGCTTAATGTTCCAAAACTGCAATCAATGATCACCAAATTTCTCTTGGACATCTCTTGTCAGAAACGCCTCCTCCAGTCAAAAATCAAAATCGAAATCCCAGGAGTATGGTCATTATCTCACGTTGAGCGTTTTCCTCTCAATGGACGCCCGTTATAAGGAAACAGCTTAACATGCCTTATTGTCCCAAAACGGTGATCAATGATCACCATATTTGTCTGACATCTCACGTGTCGTAAGCACTATCTCTAGTCAAAAAAGCAAAAGTGAAATTCAGTGAAAGGGGTAATGTGTTGGAAATGTTTTACGTGTTTATTTGCATACAGAGCGGGGAAGTGAGATCCGATCTTGAGTGCTCACTCGAGAAATGGATTCCAAAGCCAGGTGTAAACGGACATACTTAGAGCTGTCCACCTGTGATCAGATCACCAAAATCGGATCTTAACGCGAGATGTAAACAGGGCCTAAGATCTGCAGTAATTTGTATGCTAATGTTTGCATGGATATATTTTATCACTCCCTGTCTCTCTCCTTGCAGCCCTCACTCTTCACCCCTGTTCTTTAGTCACAAATTGAATTTCAGGTCCTTTAAGACTTTCGCTGAGTTACTAAAGATTTTCTGAAAGAATTTTAAGAAATGAATGTTTCAATGGCTTTTTCCATTAGGAGCTTTTGTCTCGTTACCTTTACTGCCTTGTTAAGTTATATTGACATGGAGCTCTCAACACCGCTCTATTTGATATAATCCTAAGTGTTTCCTTCAGAACAGAATCACAGTTGGTCGTCCTGCTGGGCTGTGCAGTGAAGCGTTTGGTGCATCTGTAATTGGAGGCACATCAACTCAGACTCATGCCCTCATCAGTTGCCAGGAAAATTCGCAAGTACATTTTTTGGCTAAGAAATCATCCCTCCAGGATTTGTTCCCAACAAGCCACTCAGTGTTTTTTAATTAGCAGTATCTGAAGAGGGAAAAAAACCCAATGACACGAGAGGAGTTTTGAATGTATTGTTTAGGAAATAAAAGCTGTACTGAGAACTCCAGGTGATCTTTAATTAATCACACAAGCTAATAATATTCAACATGCTTATTGATACTGTTGAGAGGGCTGGGTAGAGTCTATCCAATCTTATTCTTAGTAAGCTCCCTGTGAGGCTTCCATTTCAGTTAACAGAATGACCATCTGTAATTTCAGATGCACTGGGCTGTTCTACTGACTACGTTAAGCATTGTAATGTACAGTTAATTTACAGGCTCTTGGCCAGGGAAACTGAATTCAATGTCTCCTCTGATGAACAGAGTACGTCTACTGTCCAAATCCAGATGTATGGCTTAAAAGGCATCATGTTGAGTCTTTGTGTATTTTCTTTACTTTAATCCCATTTGCAGAAGTGGGTGAACAAGCTGGCTTCACAATACTGGGGTCATTTGAAGCTGTAAATGTTGCATCTGAAAACAGCCCCCAAATATCTCTATCCATCTATCCTCTATTCAGTTTTATTTGTGAAGAATCGGTCAGTATTTGAAAATAATATGGGACAATATTTGGTGGGAATGTAGCACATTGTTTTAGTTACATTATTAATCCTTACAGATGATTATGTCCTGAATTATCCCAGCTGTGGCACTTTTAGCTGTGTTTTGATGTTCTTTGTTACTTATTCATTGTCTTCGATTATGCCAGGACTAAGGCCAAAGATCCTGGGGATTGTTATCTTTCTCCTCCCAACTTCTTTGTTTTGGCAATCCCAGTGCTCCTAATCTCATTCCCACAGAATGGATGTACAAGTTAATGCACACTGGAGCTGATCTCAGATCAGCCTATTCACTCAGGAGTGATCTACTCCTCAGACCAGTCACTGACAGTCATACAGACAGATGAACAAGAAAACAGTGAGAACAACTGAGACATACTTAAAATTTGGTTGATTCTTAGAGCGAACTTGATTCAGCACATGCCGCTCTTCTCAGATCTGTGATGAGAAGCAGGAGTGACTGAAGCTCTGTGGTCAGCAGTCCCGGTAATTCCTGTGCTGAACATGAGGCGCTTCCGCACCGGAGGAACTTTTCCATAGTTCTAAGAACAATTGGATAAAGTGCCCCCTTTTTCGTGTGTTCGCCGTTTTGAGGGGCTTTTTTTTAGCTCCTACTTCAGGGTAGGTACTTTCGCAGCGCAATAGGAACCTTGTGACGTAGGTGTACGGCCATTGGTCCAGACGTACGTATACGATGATTGCAACCGCCATTTTTAAAGATCAGTGTAAAATATAAAATCTTAGAATGTCTTACATTTAGTTTTTGATATTCATGTATAAAAATGTCTTAAAATGTCTGGAACTGTAGGAGGGAAGTTTTTATGTTTTATTTTACCGGTATTTTATATCCCCCAACAATGACTATTTCTGCAATGTCCAATGTATATCTGTACGTTGAAGGGGTAGCGTACACTCCGCTTCGGTAGGTGCTTGTGTGTCCGCTTGTGTGGCTGTGATCTGCATTTTAACCTAAAATAAGAATGCGTTTATCCAGCTTACGATTTGAGGGCTGCGGCGGGAAAATAGGAAAAAAAACAAAAACACGACGCTGCGAGCAAGCGTCAGGCACAAGCGCTATGCTAGCACCCGAAAAGTACTATGCCCATCGAGTTGTTCAATGCTACTGCAGTGGTAAATGCCGGGAGACATTTTTTTCCATTGAACTGGGTCTATCGCCATACAGTTTTATTTTCATCAAAGAGAATGCAGTTATGTTACCTAGTGTGCAGTGAATATTTCTGTCATTAAAATTAAATAAAACGCAACAACTGTGTATACTGCAGTCTAGTTTGTCGATTTCTTTTGCCGCAGTAATGGTATTTTTTTTTCCTTTTGGAAGTATTTAAAAGGTCTTAAGTCATTAAATTTGTACTTAAAAATGTGCAGCTATCCTGGTTAGCCGTAAACAACAGCTCTTAGCGTGATGTTGCCATACCGTCGGGCAGTTTATGTCACTTCAGCGTTCCTACTGGCGGTGCGAATGCAAACAGAGAAAAAGCCCTAGAACGTATGTAGTTCTAGGGGAAGCTCCCCAGGGGGTAGTTCCTATCATATGAGACCCTAGAACTGTTCAGTACGAAAGCACCTATGGCTGGAGGCTGAGTTCTCAGCAGGAAGTCAGACACTCTTGGGTAGCTTATGTCAGCAGTGTTTGCAGGAAGTGGATTTTCACAGTGTGCTTTGGTGCTGAAAGCAAACTCTCTCAAGTGCTGTAACTAATCTTCCAAGATTAAAAAAAAATCAAGGAATGAAATAATTTCAGTTGCACATGTCCTGTTGAATATAATTAATTATTTAATTACTAAATATAATTTATTATGTTTTCCTCATATTTTATAAATGATCTGTTAATATAGTAATCAACAATTTACAAGTCAGTCCTCGAAAATCTACAATTCAGTCAGCATTTGCAGACCTCAGTGCAGATGTAATTTTTAAGTTATTTTTTTAAAGTTGTTTTTAAGTTAAATTTGGTGTACTTTGTTACTAATCTGAGAAAAAGTAGGGGAAGCCATTGCAATGTGAGTGAAGTCCTGTCACACTCCCCCACAGTCGTGCCTCAGCTCCCTCAGTGGTTATTCCAAAGACCAGTTCAACTCTTCAGCACGACTGCACAAATCCACACCAATACAAGTTATGACAAAATAAATCTCCACCATTGTCACGATTAAACAGACTCAGGGCAGCAGCAAACATAGTCAAATGAGACCAAGTGACAGAACAACACCAGTGGCGTCAGTCGCTCCTAATGATGGGCATTAGTTGCCCTTAATATCAGATTTCAGCTGCTCTTAATAACAGATCACTCTACCTTCAGCTCTGCTGGTACACTGGCTAGAGCAAATCACTCCGACATTTAGGCCGTTAGAGAGGTAGATAACTATATAGTTTTAATGTCTTCAAATTATGAGTCATTTCACCCTTAGGGCAGAAAACTTGTGTAAATGTCCAGCAGATCAGTTATGACTTAAATGTAGAGTGACAATGATGGCAATGTGTCCTAATTCATCAAAATAATATTTGTGCATGTTTACACAATATATTTACAAATAATTTACTAATAATTTACATAAACAAACTATTTGTTAGTACTATGTCCTTGATTTATGAATGGCTTATATAATGAAGTTGTAACCAAGCCGGCTACAAGACACAGTTAGCGAGGTAATGCTAATGGTAATGTAGGGACAGTGGAGTCACTCTGAATGCTAATGGCTATGTGGAGTGGTGTGCAGTTTCACTAAAGAAAAGGAAAGGAAAAAATGGGAAGGGGAACACAAAGGGGGCTGGCTTTAGCTTAAGAACAAAGATTACCCCCCCCCTCCTGAATGACTTGAGCTCTTTAACAGCAGGCTGTGGCATTTGACTAAAATCCTGTTCAGTTTCTCATAATATTACCCCAGTCTACTGCACGGCAACACAGACACACACACGTACCACAAACAGAGACAATTGTTTGCTCTGTCATGGTTGGTTGCTAAACAATACTGTTTGTCTGTCTTTCTCACACACACACACACACACACAGACACACACACGTAGGTCCCCCCTGTGGCAGGATCATCTCAGGGCTGGTTCGTCTACAGTCCCACAGTCCCTCATGTCTCACAGCACATTCAGCAGAGCAACCATTGGTCTGTGTTCAGACAGGGAGACAGAGCCTGCAGACATAAATAACACACATAAAAAAATAAAACCTCCCATACAGAAGCAGGCCTCTGTTGTCTTACTGTACACACTTTTGATAGGAAAGGATGTATGATGCTGCTCTGTAATGATTATTTAAAATGTTATTTAATGTATGTGAGTGAGAATCAATGCTATGTATTGTTTGTGAGTGAGTGTACACGTCACAGTGTTTGTGAGTGAGTGTACATGTTGCAGTGTTTGTGAGTGAGTGTTAATGTGACCTGATCTGTGTTTGACCATTAAACATTAGGTATCTCAAACTGAATCAGTTATTAGTTTCAGGAAATATGGATATTAAAGACTGGCTGCAGATGGCAGCCACAAAACTATAAATGGCATGGCTATTGTAGTGTCAAGTGTACACACACACAGACAAGCACACAAAACATCCACAAGTGTGCTTTCTCTCTGGCGAGTCCTCCCACTCTCTGCTGTTGTGTAATGCAAATCTTCGTTTTCGTTCCTCGAGGCTGAGGACCTGTTGGAGCCTGTGATATGCGGAAAATTGGAACAGAGGTGGGTCTTATCTGTCCTCACAGCTCTCCCCCACAACCCTATCTCATGTGTCGCTCTCAAAACAAGCAGGCAAAAACTGGAAACCCCCTCTTTGAAAAAGAAGCAGGAAAAAATTATCCCTGCGCTGCTGTGTGTGTTATAGTAAAACTGTTGCCAACTTCTCTGTTTACATAAGGCATAAATGTCATGTGTTAGCTGTGTGATTCTCATTAGTCAGCATTCCCTTCCCTTTACGCTGGACAAATATGAACGGATCTTCCACCTCTGTTCACATTTGTCTAAGGGAATAAGCCAGAATCACAATACACAGCATAGGCTATTCATTTAAGGATCTCAAGACTAATTAGAAACAAGACTCTTGCATACAAATAGCTTAAGTATGTGTGTTAGTTCGCTTCCCATGTCGGGGGAAAACCCCTCCTCTCTAATGAGGCAGGTGGGTCATTTCTGTAGTTGCAGTCAGTCAGCTGCAGCTGTGCTGTCAGTATAAACTGGGGCAGTTGTGTGATGGAAGTTCATGTGCAAATTCTGAATAGTAAGGACTTGAGCAGTGCTTTGACTTTGTTATGTTAACACTGAGGCTTTGGCTGTGTGGAACCTGTGATGGATTAGCTAGGCCTCTTAGACGTGCCGCCTTTTACACACACTGCAGAAGAGTCATGTGGTAATAATGCTACAGGCACTTCCTGGGCACTTCCAGAAACGAAGTGTTTTGACATTTAAAAACTAATTTTAGAGCTGAGTTGGCTGTGGATGAGCTGTTTTTTCAGTGTTCTGTTTTTTTATGTGTGAGTTTACGGGACATTTATAAGCTGAATCAGCAGAAATGCTCTGATGACCAGATAAATTGAAAAATAAAATATGAAGAATAAGCCAAAGTTTTAGTGCCTTTTATCAAAACCAAACAAACAGCTCCAACCAGTCTGCCCCTTTCTGTTCCCTAGATCAAGGCTGCAACAGTATTGTTTCACACAAGCAGAGGAATGTATCTACCAGGGTCAGTTGTTATCGTAGCCAAGGTTTGTGATGTCACGTTTAAGGTCTGTGTTGGATAATGGCCTTAGGGAGATGGAGTCAGACTTAAGAGGTGTCTCTGAAACTGCTCCTGCAATGGTAACATTGGTGGTGCAGAACTCCCATGATGCCCGATGTGAAGAGAGCTGCCACTGGGCAAGCCTTGAAACATTTAGCTGGACTACTGAGACACTCAGATTAGCATGGAACTGAGGATTTTGGGAAACACCTTGCTCACTGACATATTCATATACAGATCTCCATTTGAGAGGAGGTAGAAACAGTTTGTGAGTACATTTCTCTGTTTCCACTGCCACTCTCACATGAGCAAACATTCCTTGTCTGTTTTTGTGATGTTGCTGGGGATTGTTGCTGGAGAGTGGCCCTCCACAGTGATAGACGGGGAGAAGAGCTCCCACCACAACTCCCACCCTCATCAATCCCAGCACTGCCATGGAAACTGGCACAGCTCAACACCCGTGCCCACCTTTCATTGGGGGGTAGTCATTGAAGTGTTTGGACTTCTGAATGCTAAAAGCCCTCTGCAATGGGCCTTTTGAATTTGCATTTTAGACACAAATCTCCTGCACCAAGTTTGTGTGTATTGCCTGTGGCAATCTTTGTGTGAAAAACCATCTCATTTCCCCTGGTCTGTTTGTAATTCTCCTTCTTTTAAGAGACTTGTTCAATCAGAGAGCCTTGATTTGGCATGAGAACCCTGCTCTGGGCTGTGAGAGTGATCAGAGAGTGACCAGAGGCCCTTGTGTGTCTGCTCACACTGCACTCTGGGTTGTCTGAACTGGTCAAGTCACTGAGAGAAACAACATGAAGGCCTCTCCTCTCTCTCAGAGCAGGAGGGAGATAAAATGCAAATGCTCTTTGTGTGTCTGCTGTTGTACCTGATCGGTGGATGAATGACAGAGGCTGAGATGAATGGATGTTCTGTATCAGACATTAGCATGAGAAAGCTCCACGCCCTGGACCATCTTCCTTCCTTCCCCCGGTGTTTGTCATTATCAGGGACAGTGATGAATCTGTCTGTGAGTACTAGCTGCCCGTGAAGTAGGGCTGGGAGACCTGGCGCTCAAATAATATCCCAAATTTTTAGACTTTTTTTTCCCGAAGATGTGTAAAAAACGCTCAGAGAAACAGTTACTTTTATTTTCCACTGGCTAACAATGTTAGGAAAACACAAAGTGCAAAATTATATATACAGTAATCAGTAAACCTAATCGGACTCAATTAATAAATCAAAAATAAAACATTGGCCAACATTGATATGTTTTGTCCAAAATATAAAACAAATATACCTTCACAGTGCATTGTTTTGAATTCTTAAGTGCACAGCAAACACAAATACCTAATAAATTAGCATTTTCAGCCCATAGAATGTATATGTGACATAACTAAAGCTGAAAGTCTCTGTATTGCATTGGCTGCCTATAGGGATGACAGATTAAAAAAAGGGGAAACCATTATTTTAGTGCATTCCATAGAACATCATGTAGCATACAGCACAGAATATGGTTTAGCACACATCATAGAACATTATTTAGCATACATCATAGAATATAGTTTAGCACACATCATAGAACATTATTTAGCATATGTCATAGAATATTGTTTAGCACGCATCATAGAGCATTATTTAGCATATGGCATAGAATATTGTTTAGCACACATCACAGAACATTATTTAGCATATGTCATAGAACATAAAACAGAATATCCCCCTAGAGCATTGTTTAGAATACATATTAGAACATTGTTTAAGATGCATCATAGAATGATGTTTAATGTTGGTCTTATGTGACCAAAACATCCATCTATCCATTTTCTGCTGCTTATCCGGGACCGGGTAGCGGTGGCAGCAGGCTGAGGAGGGTAGCCCAGACATCCCTTTCCCTGGCTACATCCACCAGCTCCTCCTGGGGGAGCCCAAGGCATGCCCAGGCCAGCCGAGATATATAATTCTCCCAATATGTCCTCGGTCTGCCCCGGGGTCTCCTCCCAGTTGGTTGTGCCCAGAACACCTCCACAGGGAGGCGCCCAGGAGGCATCCTGACTAGGCTCCTCAACTGGCTCCTTTCAATGCGGAGGAGCAGCGGCTCTACTCTGAGCTCCTCCCGGGTGTCTGAGCTCCTCACCCTATTGACCAAAACAGATCTATACTAATGAAGTTTGTCCCTTAGGAATCAGATCCTTTGCTGCATCATATCTGCTAACATCTCCTTGCTTGTTTGTGTTTTCTCTCTCTGCCAAAAAATTGATTCCCCTTCTCTTTCATTATCTTTTTCATCTTCTGTCTCACCAGCTCTCACTTTCTATCACTCCTATTCACCTTCCTGCAGTTTGAGAGCAGATGAAATGTAAAGAAAGGGTGGGTCATTCAGACATAAAGGAGTGTCATTTATTCACGGCTTTCATAGTGAAATAGCGAGTCGGTCATTAAGGCCCAATGTAGTCTCCAGAGAATAAATATACATTGATATCTCTTGTTCACTGTGATTAAACATGGGACACAGATGTGTTGTTGTGATTGTACTTCCTCTGGGAGTATTTCTGAAGTCCAACCTCTTTGCCATGGTTGGGGCAGGAAGTGACAGGGCAGGCACTGTGGGCCCCACTCTGCAGACACAGCAGTACCAAGCAGACAGAGTCAGCAGTGTCAACCACTGAGAGCAGCCATATGTCTGCCACAGGCCACACTCACAAACCACCTGAGAAATGTCTGTGACAGGAATGGCGTGCAGAGTGGCTTTGTCTGCTGATCACAGGCTAAGGGTCTAAGGCTTAACAGACCAATGTCCATCTTTAAACTGGAACTGACATGGTCCAGCAAGGCCAATGACCATTCCATGGGTTCCTTTGGGTTTCTGTGATGTTGAATGTGGTTAGGATTGCGTGAGAAGCAATGTGGAGTTGCTGAGATGTGAGTGTGTCGGAGATGGGAGCGTATGCAGACCTGTAAAGCTAAACACTTATTGTCAGTCGGGTGTTCTGTCCACACAAAATGCATTTATGTCATGATGGCATCATTTCAAACCTTAGTTTAACACATCACATTTGATGGCATTATAACAATTAAAGGTTTTTAGGGATGTTACTGATGTACTTAGTCAGATGTGTCTCTTCAGTTGTTTGTACCACATACGTGCACTATGCACTCTCTGTGATAGTTCTCCTGTTTGTTTTCTTACAGTGGGCAGTTTGCTGTGGTGAAAAAATGCCGAAAGAAAAGCACTGGTGTCGAATACGCTGCCAAGTTCATCAAGAAGAGGCGCAGCAAGTCCAGCAGGCGCGGGGTCTCCAAAGAAGACATCGAACGAGAAGTCAGCATCCTGAAGGAGATCCAGCACCCCAACATCATTACACTGCACGATGTGTTCGAGAACAAGAACGAGGTTATCCTCATCTTGGAGCTGTGAGGAATTTCTCATTTCTCCCTGTGTGTGTGTGTTTGTTTGTTTGTGAGGACATTAACATTTCTCACACCCCTTCATCATCTGCATGTGTGCAGCTAGAATGGCACTATAAGCCTGCTGTGTTCTGCCTAATGTCAGAATATGAAATCTAGAATGAAAAGACAGTTGTACAGATAGTTTAGATAAGTTGAGTTATGTGTGTTTAGTTCAGCACATCCTGTCTTAACTGAGCACATTAACCTTAACATTTCTACTCTGAAGGCTATATATGTATGTGTGTGTGTTTGTGTGTGTAGTGTGTATCTGTGTTTCCGTGTATGTGTGTGTGCACGCTTGTGTGTGATTGTATGCGTAAAGGGGTTTCTATGTGTGTGTGTGTGTGTGTGTGTGTGTGTGTGTTGTCTAAATGAAAACAGATAAATGAAAACAGAAGTTCAGGGGTGTGTGTGTGTTTGTATGAAGGCTGTGTGTGCTTGTATTTTACCACCTTCTTTTTATTCATTTTACTATCTTCATATCTGTTCTGCAGTTTATGCAGTTTATGGAATGTGCACTAATCAGAGCAGACAGTGTGTTAGTGCAGAAATATCAGTAAGGGGTGTTATTCCCAGGCATATGGTTTATTACCTTATGGGACTGTATTAGCCTACATGTGAAGTCTACCACTCTAAAACATGTGAAGTCGCCCCTTAGTTATACATGTGTACAGCCGGTGTCGTTCAGAGAGAGGAGAATGATTTGGAACAGAAATTTGACTGTTCAGTGTGATACCATCACAGACTTAACATGCCACTGTGTTTGCGGCACGTTAAAGATAGAGTGCTTAATTAATGTGGCTTAGGTGCAACTTCAGATTACTGATATACAGGAGTTGGACAGTTTTACACAAAGAGAGTGTCACTGTGTTGTGTCTAGTTAAGTCTTTTCTTAGAAGCTGTCAGTGAACTGTCTCACAGAACTGGTTTGTTTTCATCCCGTTCTCTTCCTATGTGTGGCTGTTTACTACTGTAATGTAGGTGTGCAGCTGTGTGTAACTATGTGTGACTGTCTATTACTGTAAAGTGGCTGTGTGTGGTTGTGTCCAGCTGTGTGTCACAGCGTCTGGCTGTGTGTGACTGTGTATGACTCTATCAGGTTGTGTGTGACTCTGTCAGGCTGTGTGTAGCTGTGCGTGGCTGTGTGTGACTAGGGCTGCAACAATAACTGCATCACCGCCATACCGCAGTATTAGGAGGTGTCCCACGGTGTTGAGCCCGTCACTGCCATTATCATCATAACATCATCATTTCTCCTTATCTGAGAGTGCTGCCATCCTCCTGTAGCTTTTGGTTTGGTCTGTGGCCTTGTTTACATGTATGTAGATACATTTCGAAAACTCACTTTTTTCTTTCAGTTTTGAAAAGGATTGCGTCCACAGTACACTTTTTTTTTTTTTTTAATCTCTCCACACGAGAACAAGAAAATGATTCTAAAACAGTGTCGCCAACTAATTTTCAGGGGAAGCTGCTACAGGCAGGTTTATTAAAACTGCATCATTACATAGAATACACTATGACGTTTCTCAAATTGACTGGCCATCTCAGCAGAACATATGCTTTGAATTTTGTAAGTTCAGAAATACATGTCTTTAAATCAAATGTTGAAAATTTTTGTCAAGACTAGCTTAATTTCCGTGAAACAGCAGAAAAACGAAACACCAGGGGAAACATGCCGGACTCCGAAACAGACTACGAGCAAGGGCACACTTTCCACCCCGTCCAGTATCCTGCTTGCAAATATTCAATCCTTGGACAACAAGTTGGACAACATCAGGGCCCAGTTCTGCTTCCAAAGGGATATGCGAGGCTGCAATACATCCTTTGTTTCACAGGGACATGGCTCTCCCCTGCAGTGCTGGATTATGCCATTCAACTAACCAAAACATTCTCCGTGTTTCGCATGGATAGGAGGGCGGAATCTGGCAAGTCTAAACATGGTGGAGTGTGTGTAATGACCAACAATAACTTGTGTGATCCAAAGAATGTTTCTGTTCTGTCGCGCTCCTGCTCACCTAATCTCGAACACCTAGCAATATACTGTCGCCCTTTCCACCTGCACTTAGAGTTCTCTACAGTCATTACCATTTATATACCACCACAAGCGGACATAGACACTGCTCTGTCCACATTACACGACACCATCAACAAACACTTTGCCAAATACCCAGATGCAGCCCTCATCATAGCTGGGGGCTTTAATAAGGCAAAACTGACACATGTCGAACTTTTTTCAACTCATAACATGCCCTGCCAGGGGTGGAAACACACTGGATCACTGCTACACCCCATTCAAGAACGGTTACAAAGCTACCTCTCTACCAGCATTTGGTAAGGCCGGCTATGCCACCATCTTTCCCATGCTGGAACACAAGCAAAGTCTCAAGCAGAAAGCCCCGATATTGAAGAAGGTCAGACACTGGTCAGCCCAATCGGAGGCCACACTACAGAATGCGCTGAGTGACGTGGACTGGGACCTGTTCTGGGAGAGCTCTGATGACGCCAACATATTTACGGAAGTAGTGACGTGCTTAATATCCAAGCTGAAGGATGATATCATTCCTGTGGTGACTGTTAAGGTCTCTCCTAACCAGAAACTGTGGGCTCTGAAAGCACATGCCGCTGCCTACAACGAAGGGCTCAGCTCGGGAGACATGTCACTGTACAAAGCGGCATCCTACAACCTCAGATAAGTGGTGAAAGCAGCTAAAAGCCAGTACAGGGATAAAGTGGAGGCTCAGTTGTGCAATTGTGACGGCAGACACACATGGCAAGGACTTCGGATGATCACGGACTATAGAGGATGAATGCACACCTCGGCTGACGTGGACTCTTCACTGATGGAAGATTTGAACACCTACTGTGCTTGCTTTGAGACCAGCAGCACGACCGTGCAACCGAAGCGGGCCTCCTAACCAGTGAGGACTGCCCACTCCCCATCTTAGAGCACGACGTGAGGAGAGCTCTGAGACGAGTGAACAGTAGGAAGGCAGCTGGCCCAGTTGGCATCCCTGGACGGGTGCTAAAATCATGTGCTGACCAGCTAGCCCCGGTGTTTACCTCCATTTTCAATCTGTCACTGGCTCATTCTGTCATCCCTACATGCTTAAAAATGTCTACCATTTTCCCTGTACCCAAGAAGACCAACCCAGCCTGCTTAAATGACTACCGCCCTGTAGCACTCACCTCTGTGGTGATGAAGTGCTTTGAGAGACTCATCAAAGACTTCATCGACTCATCTCTGCCTGGCTCATTAGACCCCCTTCAGTTCGCCTATCGCCTCAATAGCAGTACTGACGACGGCATCTCCCACGTCCTCCATTCCACCCTCTCCCCCCGGGCATCATCAAGGGGAAGCATGCATGCCTGCTGTTTCCTTGATTTCAGCTCGGCGTTTAACACTATAATCCCCCTTAGACTGGTCACCAGGCTCAGGGACCTGAGGATAAGCTCCTCACTTTGCTCCTGCGTCCAGAGCTTCCTGACTGCCAGACCACAGATGTTGAAGATTGGAAATTGCACCTCTAACACCCGAACCCTCAACACCGGAGCCCTGAGTCCTCTGCTCTACTCCCTTTACACCTATGATTGCATAGCCACACACAGCTCCAACATCATTGTGAAATTTGCAGATGACACAGTGGTGGAAGATCTGATGTCTCCAACAACAATGAGACAGCCTATGAGGTGGAGTTGCTGTCATCAGGGTGTAGGGACAACAACTTGGAGTTGAATGTCTCCAAGAACAAGGAGATGGTGGTTGACTTCAGGCGAGAAGCGGAGGATCCACTACACGCCACTCAGGATCTACAGGACCCCGATGGAGAAAACGAGCAGCTACAGGTACCATCACATCTTTGAGGACCTGACATGGACTACACATATCACCACTCTGAGGCGCTTGTATCACCTCAGACGGCAGAGGAAATTCAAGATCTCTACAGCGCTGCAAAAATCCTTCTACACTGCCAGAGTAGAGTCTGTGCTCTCTGGAAGCATCACCGCCTAGTATGGCAATTGCAGCTCTCTGGAGAGGAAAGCTCTTCATAGAGTGAACTGGTGCGCTAAACGCATCACCAGGACTGCATTGCCCTGCCTTTAGGACGTCTACACCAGGCAGTGCGGGTCCAGGGCAAACAAGATCATTAAGGACATTCAATACCCCAACCACAAACTGTTTCAGTGGCTGCCCTCTGGCGAGCATCTCCACTCTATCTTCCGCTTCTTCCCCTAGGCCATACGGACCTTAAACACTTATGAACCCACATAACACACATCCAACACACATCCTGCACCTGTTTTATCCGCTTCATCTTTCCAGAGCCTTCTATGCAAACTGTTTAAACTGTTTATACACCTGCAAATAATTACTTCCCTGTATATAGCTTATATTTATTATTTTTATATTGATTCTCTGTTACTTCCCTGTATGTAGCTTTAGTTTTATATTTCTTTCTTTATATTTCTTTTCTTTATTCGATTTTATTATAGCTTTACATTTGCACTATAGCTTTACGTTTGCACAGTTGTCAGTGTCAGAGTTGTTGCAATTCGTTTCACTGCTGTTGTACTTGTACAAGTAAGCATGTGACAAATAAATTCTTGAATGTTGAATCTTGAATCTAATGCTACTTTGTGGAGGAAATTCTAAATTCATCTTTTTTTTAATTGTGACTTCCTAACCAAATAATTATACTCATAATTAAACTCATTGAATTGAATGTGTTCAAATGATTTCAACCAAAAAAAATTAAGTTTGTCTCGTCAACCGCATGCTACTGGATGCAGTCAGCCAACAGTCATGGGCTATTGAGCTGAGCCGTCGCTACTGCTGACATCAATCACGATGCACTTTTGCAGCCAGACAGGCAGACCATGTGTTGTGACTGAGTGTACATGTGACGGAAAAAATAGTTTTTGTGTCATTTAGAGGGAAAATGCATGCATTTTAACATTTGAGTTACTTTGCTAAAAGTTTCTAATAAATTTTAAAAGTAGCTAAATTTGTGCTAGGTGCTTCTTCCAAAAAAAAAAAAGTTACCAGGGTAGTCTGAAAAGTTGCTAAGTCTAGCAACAAAATTGCCAAGTTCGCATCACTGTTAATTACATCAGAGTTAGTAGTAAACCTCCTAATAGAAGAGCCCTATGGCTTCATTCTCCTAGCAAAACAAAGCCATAGGACTCTTCTGTTAGGAGGTTTACTACTTGCTCTGAGTTAACCAACTCAGAGTTTTCACTAAACCCACTTTCTGGAACACCCCCCAGATCTCTGCACTGAGCATACATATAACATTTAGCAAGTGCAGCACATCATTGTAACCTTCTGCTCAACTGACCAATCAAATCAATCGAGAGGACTGACACTGAGGAGAAGCAGTTTGTGAGTCTGGTGTTGAAAACTAGTGAGCAACTGCAACTGTCAGCAAATAATGTTATGGAGGAAAACATTCAATGTATGATGACCCCTGTCTATACTCATACTTATTAATTATAATGTGAAACAAAACTCACATAAAATGCTTTTAAATGTGTGTAATAACTATTTCTTTAGTTTTAAGTTAATCTACGTATGAGGGCCATATTGAGGAAAAAAATCCTGAGATTTCGGGAATATGGTAGTAATTTTAGAAGAAAAAAGTCATAATATTATGAGAATAAAGTTGTAATTTAATGAGAATAAAGTCATAATATTTCAAGAAAAAAATCATAATATTATGAGAATACAGTAGTAATTTTACGAGACAAAAATCATAACTAGAACAAAGTCATACAACTACGACCTTATTCTTGCAATCTCATAATTTTTTTTCTTCAGTCACCCAATACCCTGTAGTACAAAATAAAGTGGTTTAATTCAACCTTTTTTCCTCCTGTAATTATTAAAAATAGGTCACTGAAAATTATCAATAATTATCGATATAGACTGAAAGGAAACATTGTGATAATCAAGCCCTAAGCCTAATCTTAATTTACACGTTTGACCCTTGCAAATCATCTCAAATCCTGCAGCCGGCCCTGTAGAAGAAGCAGTATGTCACATTTTCAGTAAAAAGGTATCAGTGAAGCTAGCTAATACAACAAATCTTAAATTGCATCTGAGAACAAGGCATCCTTCTGTGTACTGTGGACTCAGACCGTCAAGTGAGACCACTTTAGCAGGGTCAAGCACCAGCCAAAGACAGTTGTTGGAAGTCACAGATGCTTTTGCAAAACAGGAAATACAACGGTGACGGCCTGGCAAGCACTCAAATGAATGAATAATTAGATACAGGAGTAGATGCAAAAGACTGACTTACTGGGCTCTTCAGCTCTCTTTTCATCTACCATAGACCAATGACAGTGCAGCACTGTGTAATACTCACAAATGAAAAATGAACAAACAATATATTATTACACGATTAACACCATTATATCATTACACATGATTATAGCATTGCCTATTTGAAAATAACAGCTAACTTACAAAAACAATGCATTCCCAAAGCATTAACACATAATTGGTGGCATGTTACTACAACAATGGCCAAGTTATTACACTATTGGGAAATTATTACATTACTGGGTTCTGCAAAAAATAAGGTTAACCCAATAATGTAATAACCTCCTGTTAATTTAATAATTTATTACATTATTGGTACAGAGATTATTACATTATTGGTTAAGACATTTTATTACATTATTGGTAAGTTATTACATTATCAGGTTTTATTACATTTTTCATGGAGCTAAGTGGAGATTTGTATTACATTATTGGGAGTATTACATTATTGGGAAATTATTACATTATTGGGTTCTACAATGCTTTATTGTTTCCATGGCTGGTACTATGCAGGTTCAGCAGTCCAATATAAACGTGTTTTTTGCTGAACAATGTTCCAGTGTTGGGCAGTCAGTCATTTACTGGAAGGTCAGTGTTCTTCTTAGGGTTTAATGTTTGCCCAAAATGAAACTTTT
Source organism: Chanos chanos (assembly GCF_902362185.1). Classification (NCBI taxonomy): domain Eukaryota; kingdom Metazoa; phylum Chordata; class Actinopteri; order Gonorynchiformes; family Chanidae; genus Chanos; species Chanos chanos. The sequence continues at coordinate 44,964,212 of NC_044495.1, forward strand.
AGTCTGAGCCACTTTCCATCTTGTTTGATCACAAATGAAGCTTGTTCTCCTCATCCTCAGTTTGATCTTACTCCTTCATAGAGCCAGCTGGTTATCAAGAGCCAATAATGTCCTGTCTCTGGTCTCTGAGCAGTGTAGCAGGAGGTGAACTCTTTGATTTCCTGGCGGAGAAGGAGTCGCTGACTGAGGAGGAGGCCACAGAGTTCCTTAAACAGATCCTGGATGGTGTTCACTACCTGCACTCCAAACAGATTGCCCACTTTGACTTGAAGGTAAGCTTTGTTGCTGTTTTTTTCTTTCTTTAACAAGTATGGACAAGACCAAGGTTAGTTTAACTGCATCTAGCAAACCTAACATGTAAAACAAAAATTAGGGAAATAAAATTCAAACAGTTGCCGGGAAAGGAGATATTTCTCTTCAGGCAGCAGGACAACACCTGGTAGATTTCTAAACCTTAGTGACATCTTTGTGCTGAAGTCTGTCATTTGACCCATCCTCCTCCAGGGCTCTGCTTTCTAATGAGAACTGTCTAGCTTTGCATATGATTTCCATATTCCCTCATATAATTCCTGGCTTCTCTCTCCCTCTTTGTCTCTCTCCATCTCTGTCTCTTCCACTGTCTCCGTCTCTCTCCGTGTCTGTCTCTGTCCTTCTCCACATCTGTCTATGTCCCTCCAGCCGGAGAACATAATGCTGTTGAACCGGAGTGTTCCGCATCCTCGCATTAAGCTGATCGACTTCGGCCTGGCTCACAAAATAGATTTTGGCAACGATTTCAAAAATATCTTTGGTACCCCTGAGTTTGTAGGTCTGTCTGTTTCACAGTCTGTTTTCCAATGCAATTTCTAATTTCTTTTTATTTCAGTAATGCACTTTAATGTGTCCTGGACATTGTTAATTTGAACTAATGGTGTAGCATAGTTTTTGAATACCAAAGCCCTCTCTATTAGGGAGCCTGACGAGGCAGAGAGTCGAGTTAGGTTAAGTTTTAAATCTACTTTGACACTTTTATCTTCTTTATCATTTTTTTAATAGATTAACTTTGACAATGCACACACATTTTTGGCACTCAGTAAACTAGGGTTGTGGGAGAAGATGAACATACTGGTAATACTTCATAAAAAAGCACATAAGAGTATCATCCTCTTCTTCTCCCCTTCCATCTTTACCAGATTTTCAAGCAGGGTCCCAGTCAGCTGAGGTAGTTTGATTGGCACACACTGTATAAGCCCCTGTTTCTGTCTCTGGCCCCTGGAATACAAGATAAAAAAAGTCCCTTTTAGCATGTCATTTAACTCCAGAGGGTCTGTACCCTTTCAGACCTCTCAGTTTTAAATATCTGTTTTGCTTTGTTGCAGCTCCAGAAGTGGTTAACTATGAGCCCCTGGGTCTAGAGGCAGACATGTGGTAGGATTAAACTCTCACTGACTCTTCTCTGACCAAATCATTCTCCTCTCTCTGCTCTGTGCAGTAATTCTGTCTCTTTTATCTTTGCAGGAGTGTTGGTGTAATAACGTATATACTGTAAGTACACAGGTTATGCCTGAAGTTGTCAAAATGAGTTCTGTTAAATCCTGCAGAAGATCAGAACACCTATTCACAGCCATCCCTGAGTTTCTGCAAGGACAGCCATGTCCTTGCAGCACTATGACCACTAGAATACACATTTTTTGTGTTTGCTTTTTTGTGGTTGAGCATCTGTCTTATTGTGGCTGTTTTGACACTAAGGGAAGTGTCTTCTCACGTCTAGGAGCTTCGATAAACATTGATTTCCTATCTGCCCTATATATAATGATCAGACCAACTCATCCCTCCATTTAATGATCAGACCAATTCATCCCTCCATCTAATGATCAGACCACTTCCACTGAGTAGGAATAAGAGTCTTCCTGCTCCCTCCCCTCTCTCTCTCTCTCTCTCTTTCTCACACTTTCTCACCCTCTCTCTCTGTCAGACATGTGAATTCTCTGCATCTGTGAATCAGTAATATTCATTGAATGAATATTTTTTCTCTAAAAAGGTCTCTTAAGAGGAGTCTGGATCCTCTCTTAATTATTTTGATTAAGAGCTGTGAGGGTTAAGATTGGGTATTGTTTGGATTTTATCTGTACTAGTAATACTATCAATTCTGTTTACATCTGAAACATGTTGGGATAATGTAGGTGGTAATGCTGCTCTCGTCTGCTTTCTGCAGTTTAAGTGGAGCATCCCCATTCCTGGGCGAGAACAAGCAAGAAACGCTGGCTAACGTATCAGCTGTGGATTACGAGTTTGACGAGGAGTTCTTCAGTAACACCAGTGCACTGGCCAAGGACTTCATTTCACGACTGCTCATCAAAGACCCAAAGTAACAATCCACACCTCAGGCTCACACATCTGAAGTGAAACGCTTAGTTCAAAAAACCATTGGCATGCACTGGTTTCTCTGAAAAGGAGAAAACAAGTGCATGAAAATCTGTTCAAAAGCATTTAAATGGACAGTTAAGTAAACTTTTGAACTAATCTTCCTCTGCCATATTCCTTGGACATATTCATTAGGTTCATTACTGTCTGATAGTCACACTCATTGTGCTGAATGTTTAATTCAGTGAGATACCCAGCGGCATTACTTTACATTTCATATGATCATTATGTAGACTTAACTGGAACTGATATTTCTCAGTTTGTCAGAAGAAAGGGGCTGTGGGGAACAAAAAGGAAACAGTATTGTGTATATTAAATGTAAAGACAATAGCATTTCCTGTTTTTGTTCTTCACTCTTTTGCCCACCAGTTTTCTGCTTGTGGTTTTGGTTAATGAGTTCTCTGGTAGTGTGTTCCTGCTTGGCTTTCTGTGGTTAGACAGCATTCCACACTGCACCGCAGTTACAGCAGAATAGTAACTGAAACATGGAAGCGTTTCTGTGATCTCGACGCTAAACAATGATCTGGCCATCTGCCATTACGCTGGAGACGAGAACAGAAATGCAGAGGATTCCAGGCATATTGTTACAAAGGTTGGCACGCGGCTTGTTTAGACACACGACTTCTCCCTAACACTGAAGCCTCTGGGTTGAGTTCAGCACTAACATGAGTACTGTGGTGGTTCTTGGATAAAGTAGTCTGGAAGATAATTGTTCGGTTTTCTTACTTGACTGTAAGCACACTAACACTCACTAATTGTCAAAGCCGCTTATCCTAATTAGGGGTGCTGGAACCTATCCAGCTCATAGGTGGACAGGTCACCAGACACACATACTCACATGCCTTTGGGAGGAAGAAAATGCACACAGAAAGGACCCCAGGAATTGAACCCGGGACCTTCTTGCTGTGAGGCAACAACGCTACCCACTGCGCCACCCGGCAAACTAACAGTTGCTCCTCACTTCCTTTGTGTTAAACGCCCTCAGAAATGTAAAGAGTTCTTTATATTTTATTTGTTTTGTTTTATTTCTTTACAGAAAAAGAATGACAATCCAGGACAGTTTACAGCATCCCTGGATCAAGGTTTGTCCTGTCCTCACAGAGAGACTGAGAAATTGCTAATGTCACAATGGGAATAACTTAGTGACTTCTTTGTCTTTTTCTTTTTTTATCCTTTTAGCCAAAGGACACACAGCAGGCCCTCAGCCGAAAAGAATCTGCTGTCAATATGGAGAAGTTCAAAAAGTTTGCAGCCCGCAGAAAATGGAAGGTATAACATGTCTCTGTTCACAGATAACAGAATACTAATGTCATTCAAATTGTACAGTAATGTTACGTGTGTGTGTGTGTGTGTGTGTGTGTGTGTGTGAGAGAGAGAGAGAGAGAGAGAGATCCTTTAACTGTGTAACAGAGTCTAAATGCTGTATTTATTTGGGCTACATTTAAACTCTGTTTGTCTTTGTGGATTCATTCATTTTCATTCATTTATTCATTCAGTCAGTCAGTCATTCAGTTACGAGCTCAAAGACTGTTTAATTCGTTTATTCATTCATTCATTCATTCATTTATTTATTTATTCAGTTTGTCACTAAAATATTGCAGTTCTCATCTTCATGGCAGTGAATTCATGAAGGTATGAATTTAACCTTTTTTGCATTTGTTTCTTTCAGCAATCTGTGCGACTCATCTCCCTGTGTAATCGTCTCTCCCGCTCTTTTCTGTCACGGAGCAACATCAGCGTGGCACGCAGTGATGACACACTGGTAAGACTCATGGTCTTTGACCTTTAGAAAGTTTGAGCTAGAGTTGTCTGTGTCTGTGAAATCAGACTGCATTCCTTTGCTGAGTCCATACAAACCCATATGGCCAGGGAGTTCTGCATATAACAGAAGCCCATTCCACACAGACCAAAACCACCCACATTCAGCACTGCCATCTTCACAGGAACGATTCTGCTGGAAAGATGTTTACAAAATAACAAATCAATAAACTGCTGAGGATGTTTTCCTTTCTCTTACAATTCTGAGCTTTGATTGGCCAACATGAGGCTCTTCCAGTATCTATACATGTTCAGTCTTGCGAGTGGGATTTTCTCTGTAGGTTGGCTATGTGTGTTCTTTGGGTTGGCTGTATGTGCATTATGATTCATATGAAATATCGTTGTTGTACTTATGACTGTTAGAGATTAAATTAAGCTTTTGTTGACTGTCAAACATTCTCTTTTGTTGTTTGATCCTGGCTAGCCCTCAGTATAGTTAATAATTAGAGATAAGGCAGGAAAGTAACACCAGGCAGCTTTGAGCTGTGACTGTACTGTAGGAAGTGCTGATAGGGGCTTCCTCCTTATCTCCATACTGTGCCAGTACATTTACACTGTTTCAGACACAAACCTTTTGCTATACCAGACAACAGTGTCATAGCTGACCTTTCTGTTTGTGTCGTTTAGAAGTGAAGGCAAAGAGCAGTATGTGGGTTTGTCGTAATGTTGACTGTAACGTCACATGATGATAAGGACTGGTTTTACTGCATTAATACTGACTGGTCTGAGCATACTATTGCGTGTGCGTGTGTGTGTAGGTGTGTGTGTGTGTGCGTGCGCGCGCGCGGTGTTGTAGTGTGCACGCCACACAGGAAAAGATGTATGTAGTCAGTAATCTTTGTAGAGTAACACCCTTCCTGTCAACAGCAGTGTCTGTTTGTGATAGCCTGGTTCCTCTGGGTATTTTACACACACACACAGACCTCCACCCTGCACCAGTAGACCTGTTAGCGTGTACTGAACGCAGACTGTGCAGAAATATGTGTTGCCAGAGACCATTACATCGTAACTGCTCTAGATAGCAGATGAAAAGAATTCTGAGTGACATCTTTATCTTTATAACCCTGCCTACAGTTAACTTGTGTGTGTGTGTATGTGTGTATGTGTATGTGTGTGTGTGTGTGTGTGTGTGTGTATGTGCATGTTCATATAAAGCAGTGTGGTTATTCATGTGAGAACAGTCTTCTGATTGGTTAAACACAGCCCCTCTCCCTTTGTTTTCCCTGAATATTTCCACCTTGTATCATATCGGTCAAACTCGGTGGCATGTTACTGGGTCGTATAACAGACTAACCAGCTGAACAAGTTAAGTCACTACAAGGCCGTAGCCAGAAAGGGTTAAAAAGAATACCCGGGCAAACCAGCTTGTCTCTCTTTCTATCAGCAGGCTATAGAAAAACACACATCACGCGCACACATTACCATAACACTGTAGACACTTTGGCCCTGTTTACAGCTTGCATTAAGATCCGATTTTGGTGATCCAATCACAAGTGGACAGCTCTAAGTACGTCCGTTTACACCTGGCTTTAGAATCCGTGTTTCCAATGACCACTTGAGATCGGATCTCAGGTCCCCTATATGCAAATAAACACGTAAATCATTTCCAACACGTTACCTCTTTCACTGAATTTCACTTTTGCTTTTTTAAATTAGATATAGTGCTTGTAAAATGTGTGATGTCAGACAAATATGGTGATCACTGATCGCTGTTTTGGGACATTAAGGCACGTTAAGCTGTTTCCTTATAACGGGCGTCCATTGAGAGGAAAACGCTCAACGTGAGATAACGACCATACTCCTGGGATTTCGACTGTGATTTTTTGACAGGAGGAGGCGTTTCTAACAAGGGATGTTCGAGAGAAATTTGGTGATCACCTATCGCAGCTTTGGAACATTAAGCCACGTTAAGCACGTTAAACGTTGTTGTTTTTAATGGCGGGAGGCATCAATGTACTTCCCATGCCTAGTCTGTTGGAAATTAAAAGAAGAAGAACAAGAAGAACAAAAAATCAAAACAATATCCATTTTGCCTGTTGTTGTTGTCTGTTGTCGCAATTTAATATGATGCCGTTGTCCTTCCAATGTGTACATACGCGAATGAGTTCGTACTTCCGCGTAAGCAGAGGACGTCAGTTGAGTAGGTCGTTCAATGTGGTCGAGTTCGCATTCGCGTTTACACTGCCATAAGAATGTGGTCACATGCGGTCCAGACAACCTCCGAATGTGGTCTGAGTGATCGGATCTCGATGCGATCTCAATGCGCATTGGATGCGTTACACCTGTACTTTTGAGCTGTCCACTTGAGAATGCAAGGTGTAAACAGGGCCTTTGACATGTCGGTGTCACTTTGACAGCAGTTATCCGCTAGCGCTTGTGTTCGTCAGTTAGCCTGTACTATGCGTCGAAAAGAGGAAGCCCAGAGGAAATTAAAGAAGTCAGCTGGGCTGTCTCATAATATTGAGCAGCTCTTTGCTAAATCAAGGAAACGAGATAACATTAATACAACCTGTGTCAATACAGCAGAGACAGTAATTTCGTTGCCGCTCACCTCGGAGTGGAAAACAACCTCTTGCTCTCTATAGACTTGTATTGAGAAATAATCCTCTAACGTTACTTAAGTTTATGCTTAAATATGCCTAAAAGTCGCTGCATTGCTGGGTGCACTTTCAACAAGACAAAGGACTTCCACTTAATCATGTATAAAATCCAGAGCCGCATATTTTATTTTTAAAGCGACCAGTGTCTACCTATAGAAGTCTATATAACGTAGCGCTGCCTTCTTATTAATAATGAGAGGGCTGCTACTACCCAGTATAATTTACGAGTTAACTCGTTGCCTAGCGATGTACTTATCCAATACAAGTATTTTCGAAATTTATTTTTAAAGAACGGTACATACACTCATCAAAGACATGCATTTTGCATTTCAGAGATTTGGTTTCCTCCGTTAACAGATTGAAATGGACAGTGTTCTGTGTGGATAATGGACAGTTAATTTTATAGTGGCAGTATAACAGTCTATGTGTCTGCATAGACTGCAATATATGGATAGGTTTTTACAGTTATGTGGTTTACAGTTCAGCTATGTCAGTAGGTGCCTGGACAGCATGGCTTCACTAAATGTAATGTATGAGCTGTTAATTTTTCTTTCATATCAAGTGCAAAGAATTGTATAGGCTACGTACTTAACAAAATACAGGATACTTTGGCAAGGTTTTGCTGTTATGAATGATTATAAAGCTTTCTGGTAATCTTCTTCTGAAATAAATGTTTGAGTATGATTTCCATAAGACTATCTGTGGTTGCACACACCACACTGAAAAAGGTCCACACATAATGGAAAAAAGACCCACCCCATCCACCAAGCTGGCTACAGCCCTACACTGTGAGTGTGTACTGTAGGTCAGTTAGTATGTGTTGTTCCAAACACAGGTGTATATTAACAAACAGTGGGTCTTTAGGCTCAGATCAGTAAAAGATCAGTGGGTATGGATTGTAGGTTTATGCAGTAGCTGTCTCCTGTTCTGCAGTAGTGAAGTGGTGATTTGTTGTGCAGGATGAGGAAGACTCTTTTGTGATGAAGGCCATCATCCATGCCATTAATGATGATAATGTTCCTGGACTACAGCATCTCCTGGGCTCTCTGACTAGCTATGATGTCAACCAACCCAACAAGGTAAACACCAAACGCACAAACCTACATGTGTGACTTGACCACACTCCAGTGCCTCTACAGCCTCTGTTTCCCCATCTCCTTGCTTCCTCTGGCTACAGGTTGGGAAACATTAGCATCGGGCAATTAAGTGAAGTCAGCTCGGTTTGGGTTTAACTGTCCACTAATGTCAAACAACTGAATCTGAATCTAAAGTGATGAATGGCACCTCTTTTGTGGTTTTTAAAGTCTTAAATCTTTTGAAAAGTGCTCATAATGTCCTGAAACACAACACAAACTAAGTTTCAGGTTTTTCAAGTTTCAGGTTTTATTGTCATTTACTAGATAACAACGTGGACACACATATATATACAAGATATATCTATCTATCTATCTATCTATCTATCTATCTATCTATATATATATAAAGGAAATATATACTTGTGCAATAAATAGAGGAAAGAAAAGAAATCAGGAGCTGAGTCTTTATTGCACAACACGAGCACATTCCCAGTGACTGATAGTTGTAATAACACATGTAAATTTAAGTAACAGAGTTTATGACTGTATGCGAAGCCTGTTGGAGGTCTGGGGTCCTGAGTCAGGGTTTACTGTTTGAGGCTGGAGATGTTTAGTGATCAGGAAGCGTTTAAATGTTCCTGATCTATTCCAGCTTTAGAAGGACATAATACACCCCACTGGTGTTTTTGAAGAAAATCCAAACCATACATCTCTACGCGCATTTAGTGAGAGCTCTACCAATGTTTCTTCAACACTTCTGTAATGGATTTCCCAGATGAAAGTGTCTATTAGTTAAACCCAGATAGCCTCATTAAGGAAGAAATTAAGTCTTGTTTATGTCTATGTCTATAAGATTGGGTCTTGTTTATGTCTGTGAAATGAGTCTTGCTTATATCTCTGTCTGTGAAATGAGTCATGTTTATGTCTATGAAATGCGTCTTGTTTATGATTATGAAATGAGTCTTGTTTACATCTGTGAGTGTACATATTCTAGTATTTATGGAGCAGGGCTTCATCATATATCGTTACATCCCCAATAAAATATCAGGGTACAGTAGAGCATTGTTTTTGTTTTTTAATGTAGATAAAAATGTGCACTGGCTTTACTGATTGTCCTCATTGTGTGTGAGTGTGTGTGTGTGTGTGTGTGTGTGTGTCTGTTTGCCCACTCCTACAGTTTATATTGACACTTTTCATTTTCATTTTCAGAAGGGTATATTTTCCTCCAGGGTTTCTTATCGTGGATTTGGTCATTTACTCTGTAGAGGAATGTCTAGGCTGTTTAGGCTATCACTGGGGTCTGAACGGCTTTGCTGTTTAACAGTTAACAGTGTAGTGTAAATGATGGGGATTGGATCGGGTTTATTTAGTGGGTCAGACAGCATCAGCCTTATCTGCTTTACTGAAACCTGCTCCCTCACACCCACCCTGCTGTCAACCGTCTTTACGAGTCCCTCTGAGAGACACTGATGCTCATTTTTTAAATGTGTGTGTGTGTGTGTGTGTGTGTGTGTGTGACAGCACGGAACACCTCCTCTTCTCATCGCGGCTGGCTGTGGGAATGTCCAGATTATCGACGTCTTGATTAGGAAAGGAGCAGAGATCCGAGCTCATGACAAGGTGGTCCTCTGTCTGTGTGGATTTAGTTTAGTAAACATTTAGTTTATACGGTTTATTATTTGATCTTCTCTGTTGGCATCACACTGAAGACATTCCCTTACTCACGGATGTCCTCTTGTTTGTTAAGTTTTGCTCTAGTGGAGATATTGCTTAGGAGAAATGCTAAATAGTAGCACTAAAAGCCAAACTTATGGAAGTACAGTCTGTTGGAAATATGTGTTTAAAACTTTCTGTTTCTTGTCCCTTCCTCAGTCCGGGGCAAATGCTGTGTATTATGCAGCTCGACATGGACACATGGAGACCCTGAAGTACCTTCATGAAAAGAAATGCCCTTTGGATGTCCAGGATAAGGTGCTACACACACACACACACACACACACTCTCTCACACACCCACACACACAAACACAAACACAAACACACAAATACATATGCAAACACACACATTCATACAGTACCAGTCAATAGTTTTGACACACTTTTCCATTCACTTTTCCATTCACTTCCACACACACACACACAAATATACATACATACATGCACAGACACACAAACAAAATCATATACACACACAGACATACACACATCAATACATATACACAAACATATACACTCAGACATACACATACACACCTTTACACACAGACACACACACACACACACATCCACATACAGACACACAAACAAACGCACACACCAGCCAAATTCAGTTCACACATTCCTCATTCCGTCTGGCAGGATTCTGTTGCCATGGTTACTGCAGGGCCAGTATTTGATCTGTGAGAGAGTGATCACTGTTGAGGTATTCCCTCTTCATCAGACCCTGATGGGAGTTGAATGTTATCCTGTGGCACTCTGAATTTATGTCATACATACTAGCCTTTAGCCACTGCTCACACACACAGTCAACAACACTCTGCTTAGCTAGCTCTGCTCTCAGCAACCATGCGACATGACTAAGTCAGCATACTGTCCACATGGTTTTATCCTGTATTTGTGTAATCCTTTGTAATAAATGCCACTGATAGAAACATATTTTGACGCTATCTTAAGCAGTTCTATATTCCTGATAACATATACCCTGGCACTGGCTTGCTCTCCCATCAGCACTATGTTAGTTGTGGTTAAAGCTATAGTTAAGCATGCTAAGGACTTGTTTGCATTTTTTCTCTCCTCAGTGTGGTGAGACGGCCCTGCACGTGGCAGCTCGCTATGGTAACGTGGAGGCGGTTCAGTACCTGTGCAGTATCCACGCCAACCCAGACATCACCCGATTAAGGTCATTAGCACACACTGCACTGGAGACTAATCCTTGGGCAAACTAACCAGAATACTAACATTAAACACAAACCTAACCTGTCGCCTAGCACATTTCTAATATTAAGCCTGAACATGAAACCAAAAACATATCATTAAACTCAAATCTAACCTGTCTCATGGCTCATTCCTCACAAACTCTTCCCCCAATATCTTGCTTCCAATATCCCAGTATCTCCCCCTAATATCCCAATATCTCCCCCTAATATCCCAGTATCCCCCTCTTATATCCCAATATCTCCCCTTCAAATCCCAGTATCTCCCCACAGTATCCCAATATCTCCCCCTAATATCCCAATATCTCCCCCTAATATCCTAGTGTCTCCCCCTAATATCCCAATATCTCCCCCTAATATTCTAGTATCTCCCCCTAATATCCCAATATCTACCCCTAATATCCCAACATCTACCCCTAATATCCCAGTATCTCCCCCTAATATCCCAGTATCTCCCCCTAATATCCTTGTATCTCCCCCTAATATCCCAATATCTCCCCCTAATATCCTAGTATCTCCCCCCTAATATCCCAATATCTACCCCTAGTATCCCAACATCTACCCCTTATTTCCCAGTATCTCCCCCTAATATCCCAGTATCTCCCCCTAATGTTCCAACATCTCCCCTTAATATCATGGTTCCCTCAGAACAATAGTCATTTCATAAAACTATAGCATCACTCCATGGTTCTCATGCATTCAAGATACTCTGTAACTGTATCTTTTGATTATATTTAAAAAAGCTAATTGGATGAGTCAAAAGATTAAAAAGATTAAATATCCATGATTGCACACACACACACACACACACTATGAGCAGCGAATTTGACCTCTGCATTTAATCCATCTCTACACACCAATAGTAAGCACACACCAACCATCTGGGAGGAGGCACTTGGGGGTAAGGTGCCTTGCCCAAGGGCATTTCAGCCATGGACTGATGCTGGTCAGAGCTCCTCACAGTACAATTTTAAAAACGTCAGGAACAATTCTTTGGCTTCCAGATTTTCTCAGCTGTGGGTAGTGCTATCTGACAGTAAATGGTAAGCAGTATATTCCCAGTATTATGTAGTACAATGCAAAATAAACATAAATGATCATTAATCTGTCCTGGAGAAACGTCTTGTCTGAGAATAAGAGTAGAAAGACAGAAAAAAACAAGACAGGCAAATGACTGGCATAGAGAGCAGATGTTACATTCTGACTGGGGCTGCCCCCTGAAAGATGATGAGTCGAATCATCTGTCGGAGACCTGTCAGTCGACTGAGATTCTTCAAGTCGAGGAGTCGTTTTTGTTTTTTGTTTTGTTTTGTTTTGTTTTTTTGTTTGTTTGTCAGTGTGCATTGCAATAACAGGATAAAACAGATCGAAGCTTACAAAAATGCACAGGGATAACATTTCAGTAAGGAATTATAAATAAGGGGAACTGTAAATATATTTTTATATACTAGCAGGGCTGGCTCGTGCACAAAAATCTATGTGACAACATTATTTTCAGTGAGAGGTGTGGGACAAGGCAAACACTGGAAACTAATTTTTAATGTACGGCCCTCTGAGTGTGCTCTCATTGTCTATTTACTTTCCTGTCCTTTACTGTCTTTTCTTTGTCTATAAGTGAGTGAGCACTTCACATCACATATGTTCTTTGGTGTTTCTGAACCGTCTAGGACCAGGAGACCCCACTGCACTGTGCAGCCTGGCACGGTTACTCAGCTGTGGCCAGAGCTCTGTGTGAGGCCAGCTGCAACATCAACGCCAAAAACCGCGAGCAGGAGAGTCCCCTCCTTACTGCCTCAGCGCGAGGGTTCAGAGATATTGTCCAGTGCCTGCTGGAGCACGGTGCCGACCTGGACTCCACCGACAAGGTGTGTATACACACACACAGTCTGTCTCTAACCCTTCACTCTGCCCCTCCCCACATACACACACACACACACACACACGCACGTGCGCGCGCTCACACACACACACACACACACACACACACACACACACACACACACACACAATCTGGCTGGGAGTCAGCCCTAAATCTTAATTGAATTCACATGCTGTTATGTTGATGAAGGTTTATACCAGTTTTTTTTACAGTGTGTGTGGTAAGGAACTGTTCTGTGTGTGTGTGTGTGTGTGTGTTGGGGGGGAGGGTCTGATTGGTTTTTGTGTGCTTTAGATTATAGTTGTATAGTTATAGTTTTATAGATTAAAGTTATGAATCAGTCTGCTTTAGGTTATAGTTAAAGTTACGGATCAATCTGCAGGTGATGTGCAGTGCACTGTCCTAATTTTCTGTGAAGTATGCCATTCATAAAAACATTTTGGAGACGTCATTCTTCAATGTGATAGTTAAGTTGCTGTACCTCTTTGTTCAGGATGGTCACGTTGCTCTCCATTTGGCCGTGAGACGTGGTCAGATAGAGGTTGTCAAATGCCTGCTAAACCATCACTGCAATTCAGACCATCAGGATCGCCATGGCAACACACCCCTGCACATTGCCTGTAAAGATGGCAGTCTGCCCATTGTGACGTTACTCTGTGCTGCCAGTGTAAACCTGGATATTCCTAACAAAGTACGTACTTACTCTATCCTTAAACTCCCTATCCACTGTACACTCGCCTCATTCTGCTGTGTTTGGAGCTCTGGGCTCAGACTTGGGGCCTTTCATCAGTGTAATCAGCACTTTCTGAAGATGCAATTACTCTTCATATTTGCTGCCATTAAATTACAGTGGCTGTTTAGATGCAGGCTCAGGTCTTGGGAAAATTTGTCAGAATTAAAACAGCAACTAATCCCATACAAGTATTTTCTATGTTGTGGTTTTGTGAAGTTTCTTTTGATTGTAAATGAAACTACATTGTTATTTGAAGTTGAATACGCTTTTTGGTTGTAGTTTTGTCAGAGAGAAGTAAAATCTCATCATGCATCTTTTGCACCTCACCAGGCCCTGGGTCACTTTTCTCTGTTTTCTTTGTATACTGTGACTGTCCAACTGGCTGTTCTCTGGGGGAATTATAGAGCTTGAATCAGTCTGTTTTTGCTTTTTTTTTCTCTGCAGTTTGGAAGAACACCCCTTCACATGGCAGCTAACTGTGGAAATTTGGAAGTGGTCCGATATCTCTGTGCAGCTGGAGCCAATATAGATGCAGTCACAAACGTATGTTTTTTTTTGTTTGTTTTTTTTTTACAGTGTGTATTGTACAAATGCTGAGCCCAAATTTTTTGAGGGACTCTAAACACTTTCACTGAAGGGGGAGACATTCTTTGGCTCAGAGGGAGAAGGAGCGTATTCAGTGCCCCACACTGAGATATCTAAAATGTCTCGTCATAGCTTTCCATGGAGGCTTCCTTGTCAGCATCCCTGTGGTCTCCTTTACTCTGTTCTCCTTATGGGAATAGTTTTTTATTCACACTCCCATCCTAACAGAACGGAGATACTTGTTTGTGGTTGCTTGCTTGTTGACAGTGGTTGATGTAAGGCATACCCCAGTCCGTTGGGTCAAATGTAGCACATGCATATGATGGAAATATTAATAATATGCTGTCTCCTGTATGTGTTTGTTTATCGTGCATGATCACCCCGATAATGGTTTTTCACTCACTGCCAGACACCTGCTGTCCGGAGAGCCTGTTTCTGTAGCCTGTAAATCTCTTTAATGCAATTAGCAGGAAGGGAAGTTCATTTTACCAGCGCAGACCAATCCCACACCAATAATGTTCTCATATCACCTTATGGATCTATGTGTGTGTGCTCTGAACTGTTTGTGTGTATAATTGTGGCATATAAAACACAGAAGAAGTAGTACTGTTTTTGTCAGTATGCAGCCTCTGCATTTAACTCATCCTAACACCAGTGAGCATACAGTTAGGAGCAGGGTGCCAACTCCAGGTCTTTTTGCCAGTACTAATCTTAGCATGCATCTCTTTGTTGTGGGAGGAAACCGGAGTTCCCAGAGGAACACAGGGATTCGAACCCTGGGCCACCCTGCTGTGTGCCAACAGGGCTAACTGAGCCATCATGAAGTCCAAACTGAGCCACTGTGAAGCCCATGAACACGGACACTGTCTCTGTCTTCATTTATGTATTTGTATTCTTATGCTCAGAGAGAGTGGGTGTGTGTCACGTTTCACTCTCAGACAGACAGTGTGTTAGTGTGCTTGTATTGGAGGCGTACAGAGATGTCATTATCTGTATCTGTTCAACCAACAAAATTATCTGTCTCTGTATCTGTATTCGGATAGTAGACCGGAAGTGGGCATGGTTTATACTGAAAGTCAGGCAAATGTTGTATTTCATTAAATTGGGCAAATGTTGTATTTCTAACCTACGCTGTGTCCGAAACCGCTCACTACTCACTATATAGGGCACTATATAGGGCACTATATACTCACTATATAGGGCACTATATAGTGAGTCCGCCATTTTGTAGTGCTGTCCAAATGTGTAGTGAGAATTGTTATACCCCATATAGTGCACTCAAAGTATCCCACAATGCACCATGAAGAGTAGGGTACAGGCAAGCAAGTCTTTATAGACCAATCAGATGCAGATGTTCTGGCGTTTGTTTATGCAACAGAGATAAAATATGACGAATATCCGGTGCATAATTATGTAGCAGCGTAACATCCAAATAGTGTCCAAAATGTATCAACAGCTGTCTGCCCGTATCCCCTAGTGAGTGTTCTGTGTACCAAGCACTATACAGTGAGTAGGGAGAGGTGAGTAGGGAGCGATTTTGGACACAGCACTAATATTCATTGGTACTTCCTAAATTGGATCAGCCAGAGCAATGCTCCTGCTGTGATTGGTTGTTTCGCTGTCAGGCAACTAATGACACTTGGCATTCGAAATGGTTAAGGTAAAGGTTAGGGTGGGGTTAGGGTTAGCCAATCAGAGGCATGCTACTGGGGTTGGTGGTAGGGTTTAGACAATTCGTAGAACTTACAGTGGGCTTCCACACAGCAAAACACCTTGCGAATTTCGCCCTGCGAAATTTTGCTGTGGGGGCTTGATTGCAAATACTGCAAGCAAGTCGCCTCACTCAAAAGTTTGAATGCTTAAATGAAAGTCTGCAGTGGTCCACTTACCCCAACCAGAGTCGCTGAGAGAGTTTTTTCTACTGCTCTGGCCCTGACTAAGTTCATGTAACATGTAAACAACAATCTGTGTTGATGTAGACAGAAATGGTTGCCTATACATCTTTTAATCATATACATGTTTTCATGCTACAGGTAGCCTTTAGCCTCCGCCATTTTGGTAAGACTTTTTATGTTACTCCCACCTCTCTAGGGAACGTCACGTACCAAACACATCACACGCTGAACTGATTGGTTCCCGCGTGGTTCTCATTTGCATGAAGCTGAGAATTCACTATCTCAATTTCTCTTGCCTTGGCGAATTCGCCTCCGATTTCACCAATCAGAGCAAATTTTGCCCCCACTGAACTTGAATGAGAGCGAAGCACAATTTGCTGCAGTGGAAGCGTACCCTTAGTTTAGTTAAAAATAAAAAAGAGAGATGAAAAGCACAGTATGATGATGTGGAAATATATTTAATAATTAATTATATGATCAATTTGATGCTTTGAAGGACACTGAACAATCAGAAACTGAAAAAAAGGTTTTATAAATCAAAAGGTTCTGTTTTGCATTGGAAATAGAGACTATTTACGATATATAAGATAGATATATAGAAAAATATCCTTCAGTTGAAGGGAATAATCTTAAATTCCAATGATGCTGCGCTCGCGATTCTTGATGTGTTAACATTACAGCAGTTCGCTAGGGAAACGTGAATAACTATTTTACAACAGTAATTTGGGCTGACTCGGTGGGGGTGATTACAGAATATAGCAGTCACTTTTCAATAACGTGTAGTAAATGAAACGAAGTTCTAAGCTTCATTTTGATGTATAGGTTGCGGGGGTAATCCAGCTGCCACACCAGACTTGTCTCGCTGGCTTCCGCACATGACTCCGTGGGGGCGACTGCAGAATAGCGATCACTTTTCAATAATGTGTAGTAAATGAAACGACTGGTTAGTAAAATCAAAGGCCTATGTTGCAGACAGAATGGGCAGTTTTATCTTGTGGCCGTTCACAATGATATGAATCTATTTGAAGAAATATAATGGCGGGCGCACAGTCAGTCATGGTTTTTGCTCCTGAATAATAACGAGAAGCTTCGGATAGAAGAAATATCTGTTTCCATTGCATTATTTGTGCTTTCCCGAATAATGTATTCGGATTCGGGTACATAGTGTGTATGTCATGTTTCACACTCAGACAGTGTGTTAGTGTGTGTCATGTTTCACATCCAGACAGGCAGTGTGTTAGTGTGTGTCATGTTTCACATTCAGACAGACAGTGTGTTAGTGTGTGTCATGTTTCACATCCAGACAGGCAGTGTGTTAGTGTGTGTCATGTTTCACATCCAGACAGGCAGTGTGTTAGTGTGTGTCATGTTTCACATTCAGACAGACTGTGTTAGTGTGTGTCATGTTTCACATTGAGACAGACAGTGTGTTAGTGTGCGCCCTGCCTCGTGTATTCACAGTCCCTGTTCAGTTATTACATGAACACAAGAGAAACACACACCTGTATTGTCTCAAGCTCCTGTTCTTTGTAGTGCAAATGTGTTATCCATGTACACAGCAAGACTGGAAGATTACAATCTGTCAATCATTCTGTAACAAATGTTGCGGTTTCTGAGGGAGAAACATGACTGAAGACATGATGGTGTATAATTATAATGGTCTAAATGGCTGTTGTATATCTTTTGTCAGTCAGAGCAAGAGCTTATGACTGCTTTGTGTGTGTAACTAAGTCTGTGTCTGTGTGTGTATCTGCGTGTGTGCACAAACATCTGTGTGCATATATTTGTGTGTGAGTTTGTTTTTATGTATGTACGTGTGTGTGTGTGTGTGTGTGTCATTCTGAGATAGCTGATACCTCACATATGGTAGTATGGCAGTGAATAGGCTGGACTCCCCATATATCAGGACATGTCACCAGGATCAGTGTAAAATAGCAAAAAGTCAATAATTAAAAGACAGATACGTGGGTTTTATGCATCTCTCCTAATGAAGCTATGCGTGCCCTTCAAAAGCCCACACTAAGCAGGACTGCATTTGCATTTGGAAGCACTGTAAACAAGAACTATTTTGTGTGTAGGTATGCACACCTTAGACAACTATACAACAGTGTAATTATAATCTTGTGCAGAATGCTTTCCAATTCCCACCTCTGTAGCTCTCCCTGCTCCCCTCACCCCTCATTACTCATGTGTTTGAGCTCCATGTGTTTCACTCCTACACTGTGGTCCCCCTCTTCCTCTCAAAGTCATCACAGTGCCTCTGTTTAATGTCTCATCTTTTGTCCTCTTTCTGGCGGGTAGAAACACAACTGCTAATGTTACCAACGCTGGACATGCTCCCAAGGTTTGTCTGTGTGTTTGTGTGTGCGTGCTAGTGATGCTCGGATCGCAGTTAGATTGGAGTCATAAAAATTAACATTGTAATTAATAGCGGATGGGTGAAATAATACATCATTAGTGAGGAGAATATTAATTACATTCTCTAAAATGTGAACATACTCTAAGCTTCATTTTTCCACAGGCACAAATTAGCAGACTAGCCTCTCATTGCTGAGGTGTCCATAAGCAGCAATGGAGGCAAAAAAAAAAAAAATCCGAGAGAAAATTTAAAAGGGAAAATGAAAAACAATCAAAAACAGGAAGGGCAGAAAAGTTCCTCATGTGGGAGCGATTTAGTGAAATACTTAACCATGACGAGTCAGCTGCTGGGTATCTCATATGCACCAGCACAAAGCGCTAGACTAGCCTACCTGTTGCCATTTTCATTTTACCAGAAAAGAACTTTTACTTTAAATAAAATGCTTATTCATTTAAAACCAGTCTACTTCAGTGTAAGAAGTTACCACTTCATCATGCGTACATATATCCCACTGAGAAATGATGGTAATGTGATCAGGTGTGCGTCCTCTAAATCGGAGAAAATAATTCGTTCAGGTGGGTGGCGAGTGGGTAATTTATGCATACATGCGGATTTGGATGACGCCAGAGCAGATATGCGTGCGCGCGTGTGTGCATGTTCCGTAAAATTTACACTTGTCTTCTGTGCACTCTAGAGTATGTTGGCTGATTTTCACAACAATGCTCCTCTAAGTCTACCATCTTATCCCAAACCCTGACTATCCCTACAATCAGAGGCCTGTGAACTTATAGTCAGAGGCCTGTGGACTTGCAACGAAGTCAGAAGCTCTAGTGATGATTTTCAGACAGTCTTCATTATCTTATCCAGACTGTGAGAGACACACATAGGAATATCTGCCAAAAACATTTGTTAGTGCTTTGTTCTCATGAAAGTTGGTAGTTCTTTTTTAGACAATAATTGTATATGCAGAGTCAGAGAGAATGTAGTTATGTAGGCTGTTAAATGAGATTTTCTTTCAGACAGTGGCTCACCTGTACAGTTGCACTGCTTCTTGTTACAGTGGGCAGTCTCTGTCTTTTCTCCACAGGATGGAAAAACAGCTGAGGATCTGGCAACCGCAGAACAGCAAGAACACGTGGCTCTCCTACTGGCCAGGCTTAAAAAAGTGAGTTGCCCGGGCCACCTCCAGCACCTCTATCTAACACTGCAAACACGACCCTCACACCATACTCTGGTTCATTTTCATATTTACTCTTACACCATCTATTTATGGACCAACAGCTTGCAGTCAAGAGACCAAAGTGGGTGTGCTTTGGAGAAAAAAAGATTTATGTACCTTTGTTCTTAGTAATGCGTCAACAGCAGTGCATGTCTACCAGATTCATACATGGAAACTGGTCGACTGGTAGACCCATGACATGTCTGGTAATTTCCTCTTAACAAGTCAGTTCTCGAAGGGTTGTCTCTCATCACACTTTGTATTTTTTTCACTTATTTGACACTTACTGACCTCCAGGATGCTAATGTTTTAAAGTATAACTTTAATCAAAAACTTCAATCTGACAGTTTTTTGAACACTTGATACACTGTGTCAGATAATATGTTACGCCCCATGTGTGAAACTGGTAGACTTGCACTGCTGTTGATACTTCACAAAGGTACATAAACTTTTTTTTTTTCTCCAGTGCACACCCACTTTGATCTCTTGACTATAAGCTCTCGGTCCATAACCTGCACTACTCTGCGATTGGCCTGCATTTTCCTCTTCTGTTTCTCAGGACAACTACAGAAGTGGGTACATCCAGCAGCTAAGGCCCACGCAGTCCGTTCAGCCCAGGATAAAGCTCAAACTCTTTGGCCACTCTGGAACAGGGAAGAGTACATTACTGGAGTCTCTTAAGTGTGGGATACTGAGGAGTTTCTTTCGAAGGAGACGACCAAGATTCACCAACAATGTCAGACACCCAACCTCCCCTGTCACCACCAAACCTGCAGGTGACATCAACCTCCCTGTCATGGCCATGACCAGCTTTGAGATAACCCACTGTTCATCATATCTCACAATATTTCTCTGAACCTACTCAAGAAGTTACGGTCCTACTTTTGTTCAGTCCATTGCTATTTGTACAGAGATATGCTAGTACATATATGGGCTGTCTAGCTTTTTGCAATAATCACAAAACAGTTGCCAAGAATAATCAGGCTTGGAGCTACACAGAACATACCTGAGGACAAACTTCAGCAGGCCATAAATAGAAAATAGACTTTTTTGTTTCTAGAAAGGAGACCAAGGTATACACGCACATCCATCAGTACAGTATCAGCTTCCACATTAACCCATATTGCCAAAACTTCACAACACACTACACTTGTATACAGAGCTGCTCTGATGATACATTATCAATACTGGGAAGAGCACAGGAAGCAGAGCCCATGTTCCCGTGGACAAAACACAGAGCCAGTGTTGGAGACAGGATATAGTGGAGTCATTGTGGTATTGAGTTATTGTGTATAAAATGACATTCTTAGCAGTATTTTAGTTGGAAAGGGGTGTATCTCAGTGGAAAAGGATGTGTCTAAAAGGATGTGTCTTTGTGGAAAAGGATGTATCTTTGTGTGACTTTGCCTGTTGTCTGTAGGACTGCATCTGCTTTGCAGCCATTTTGTACCTGCTGTGTGGAATTTGTTAGTCTTTTGTGAGGAGAGCAGATTTGCTTTGGGAAGTAGCTCCACCTGCAGGTTAAAATCTGTACCGTGTTTTGAGGGAATGACGAATTCTGTAAGGCTCTCTTGATATTATAAGAACCTGGACAGAGGTATTAAAAGGGTTTTTGGATAATCAAAACCTGTTGTCAAGTTCCTTCCATGATGATGATTATGATGTGTGTGAGTGTATGTATATTTCATGCTCTGACCAGTGTCTTCTCTGACCTATGTGTATTTATGTGTGTTTGTGTGTGTGTGTGTGTGTGTGTGTGTGTGTGTGTGTGTGTGTAGTGTCAGTGAGTATCTCTAACCTGTATCCAGGCTGTGAGAACGTGAGTGTGCGTAGTCGCAGTATGATGTTTGAGCCCAGTCTGACTAAAGGGGTGTTGGAGGTGTTTAACCCTAAGCACAGTGCTTTTTCTGTGCCTGATGACAGCAACACCAAAGCCATTGACATCCAGAATGCCAACATCAACGGTGAGTCAGATTCCTCACACACTCTCTCTCCTGCACTAAGAACACACACAGTTTAACTATTCACAGCAGTTCTCCTCACACTGACAGGTTATGTTTCTGGGAGCTTTTTTCATCACACATTTCTTCAGAGTGAGTTAGCACTTAAATAATGCAGGTCTACAGAATGCCTGTCTTATCCTCTGAACACCCTGTAGTGATGGCACTGTTAAGGAAGGGCCCCCAAATATGATGGCTGGATGTAAAAAAACTTCAGCATTTCATCATTACAAACCAAAATTAGCACACCGTAGTTTTGAAATGCTTAAAAAATTGTGAATTATATTAGAACCCTCTCTCTCTCTGCCTCTCTTTCTCTCTCTGACACCCCCCACCCCTCTCTGTTTCAGGTGTTGGGGACTTCAGTGTGTGGGAGTTCTCTGGTAGTTCTGTGTACCACTGTTCCTATGACTATTTTGCGGCCAATGACAGCAGTGCTATTCACCTGGTCCTGTTCAGTCTGGAGGACCCATACGAGATCCAGCTCAACCAAGTCACGTTTTGGCTCAACCTGCTCAAGTCCCTCACCCCACCAGAGGACAGTATAGGTATGGGGATGGATGGGTCACGGTTAGGGTCAGGGTCAACCCCATGCGAGGACAGCATAGTAAGGCAGATGAAGGCAGACCATCTCAGTGTGTCCAGGTATACACGTGTGTGCCTGTGCATGTGTGTATCTGACTGTGGAACAGAAGCTTTAAAGGTCAAGTCAGTGTTTAAAACTGTGCATTACTGTTTAAGATGAAAACTGCAAACAGAATATGTACAAGACAAAATCCTCTAAACCAATGAAGGCTAGATGAGTTTTCCACAGATGATTTTTCCTGTGTTGTGTGAGTATATGAGTTTGGCTTTGGCCATAGTACACTTACTGGTTGTTCACTGTCACCAGAGTCTGGTACAGTGAGGGCTCCCCAGAAGTCCCTGTCTGCTCCAATAATCTGTCCTGTGTTTGCTCTCCTGATTCAGTAATCCTGTGATTAGAAAGAGCTCTTTATTTCTCTGAGTGGCTTTTCTGTTGTGTGAGTTATATGAAATTGTTGTAAGTCACAGGTTATGTCTTCATGCAGAATGCTAATACATTCCTCTACCTCCATCTATTTGTGTCTGTCTGTCTGTCCTGCCTGGTTCAGTCTGTGAGTCTACCTGTCTCTCTCTTGCTCTCTGTTTGCCTGTTGAGTGTTTGTCTGTCTCTGTCTTTCTGTGGGTGTGGTGGTCTCTAATGTTGTCTGTGTCTGTGTTTTCTGTATGTCTGTCTGTCTATGCTGTGTTTCTCATCACCTCTCTAATATTTCTCTCGTTGTTTCAGCCAGTCTTGCCTTTACTTTCTGTTAACAGATGGGTCATGGTTTGTGTAAGTACAGCAGTGGATCCATACATAAAACTCTGAAATCAGCACTGTGGAGTGTCTGACCTAACGTCAATTCGGAGACGTAGCGGCAGCGTTTAGTTGAGCGTGTGTATAACTCACATAGTGGTATAGTGAGAGTGTGTTAGATTGAGTTTATTCTAAAATTGGGATTACATCCTCTGCAGTCTCAAACAGGGGATTAATTAAATCCAATCTATTATTTACCGGACCTCTTGGTCCGAATTCAGTCATGCAGTCCTGGAGGTTCTGCAATACAGTACTCTAGACTGTGGAGCATGTGTAACTAGGTGCTATTTATTTATTTATTTATCTAACAGCTTTTGGAGGGAAGATCCGGAACCCTCTGCAGGTCATTCTCGTGGCCACTCATGCAGACATTGTGAACTTACCGCGTTCGTTTGGTGGAGAATTCAGCTATGACAAAGAGAAGGCCCTGCTGAAAGAGGTTAAGAATAGGTAACCCTGATTTTCCACCATATCGAGTCATACCCTTGAGGCAAATGTCTTGTTAGATCCAGTGTTCCTGACAAAACGTGTCACTGTTTTATCATATAAAACATTTAATCATAACGTTGATCATTTTAGAATTCTGGTCATTCACAGTTGTTAATTATTGTTAATTGTTAATTAAGAATTTCTGACTTCTTAAAAGATCATTGTTTGTGAAATATCTTAGTGTTTAAATCACTCAGGTGACTACACACTCAAGTAATGTCTACAGTTTAGAGATGACTACTTTAGGGATGACCAGTTTAGAGACAGCCACCTTAGAGATGACCACTGTAGAGAAGACCAGTTTAGAGACAGCCATTTTGGAGACGACCATTGTAGACATAGCAGGTTTGGAGATGACCAGTTTAAAGATGGTCAGTTCAGAGAACACCAGTTTACAAATGACTAGTGAATAATTATTTCATTAATAGCATCTCTGAGCAGTAACCTTCCTGATTATACGAGTAGTATGGGTAGCATGGTGTAAACGCAAATGGAAGAAGTGCACTGAACTTTGCCATTATGCCTGTAAGGTACAGTAGTTGTCCATTTTCTTTCAAATTGCAATAATACTAAAAATGTTTAATATGTCCAACTGTCCTCTTGCTAATGACTCTGCCTGTCGTCAGGTTTGGGAATGACCTGCAGATTACTGACAAGCTGTTTGTACTCGACGCTGGAGCTTCAAACTCCAGAGACATGAAACTACTGAGAAACGTTCTTCTGGAGCTGCGTAGTTCAATTATTTCAGTAAGACCTTTGGTTTCACAGCCACATGCTCAGGGTTTTGCACCCACCCCGCCCCTTCTTAAGTGGGGTTTAAAAATGGGACAAGTCTTAAATCCCTCTTGTTTCTCACATCTTTTTTATAGACAGACATGTGCTACTATTTGCTCCTTTGCTTAGGGTTCACATTAGGGATGCAACGGTACACAGTATGTTATCAAACCATTCAGTACGCCCCCCATGGCCCAGTACGCACATGTGAACTGCGGTATTATGATATACCTGTCGCTTTCCTACAATTTCTGAAACTTGCTCATTGTCCTGCAGACTTCATGCAAGTTGTGCCTTCACATCCACAGATCATCTCTGGAGCCTGTCAGAATTTCCCTGTAGCCTATCAGTGCTCTGTATGCAAATACAAGCTGGAGAAGAGAGGGGAAACCAAAATCAAATATTCTCTCACGCCAGCGTGACAATGACGAGCACTAGTAAGACAGAGAGAAGCAAATTTAAAGAGGCAAATCTACGACAGAGTATTAGGACCACATTGAGGAAAAAGAAATTTGGACATTTCGAGAATACGGTTGTAATGTAATGAGAATAAAGTTGTAATTGAGAAAAAAGTCACATTATGATAATAAAATCATGATTTAATGAGAATAAAGTACAAGATTTCAAGAAAAAAGTCGTAATATTAAGAGAAAAAAATCATAATATTTTGAGAATAAAGTTGTAAAATTTCGAGGGAAAAAAACCTAATTTTTGGAAAATATATTACCAGCAACCAACAAAACGGGCAAGAGGACAATCTGTGGCAGCCTAAGCCTGCTTCTGGAAACTGCTGTTTTTCTCAGGCATCATTATTTGTGAAATCTATACTAAAGTATAACTTTACAAGATGCTCCACATTCCTTATTTTCACGCAGGCAGCAGGCTTCTCTTCTCATATTTCCCCTCTAAAATAAAACGTAGCCAAAAATTACAAATTTATTCTCATAATATTTTTTCCTTCTCAAATAATTACAACTTTATTCTCGTAATATTATGACTTTTTCTCCTGTAAAATTATGACTTTATTTTCTTAATATTACGGCTTTACTCTCGTAATAATAGAACCTTATTCTCCAGATCTCTGAATTTTTTTTCCCTCAATATGGCCCTAATACTCAGTTGTACAAATCCACTGTGTAGGAACATTTTGGATTCTGTGTTCAATACAATGACCATAAACAAAGTACAGTCTGCAAGCATTGCTTTGCCACTGTTGGCCCGGTCAGTCATGCTGCCATTTTTCTGAATGGAAAGTTTTATTTGTTTATAGGCAAAACAAAGAGTTCATTGTTTAAAGGGTGATGTGTTTTTATTTTTTTCTGAAAATAAAGATACCGAAACCGAACCATTACCATGGCCCAAAAACCGTGATACATACTGAACTGTGGGCCCATTCTACCGTTGGATCCCTAGTTCACACACTGATGTGTGAATTTGCCTAAAGAATGTGTGGTAAAAGGATTGTCACCACATAATGCATGCACATTCCAGAACTGATGCAGATACATATTGTGCAGACATCTGTCTGTTGGAATGAGGTTTGTTTGACAAAAGAGCCCTCAACTCATATTCTCGCAATCTCTTTCATTTTCTCTCTCACACGTTCTCTCTCTCTAAGGCATGTCACCCCATGACTCAGCTGGTGGAGCGTCTGTCGTCCATCCTGCCATCTTGGAGGAAGGTGAATGGGCCAAACCTGCTCATTTCCTGGCAGCACTTTGTGCTGGACGTGCAGGAGCAGATCAACCCACTGGTCAGTGAGGAGGACCTGCGAGTGCTGGCCGCACAGCTTCACAGCATGGGAGAGGTGTGTTTCTGTCAGAGGGAGCAAGTCACTGTTACACTGTTTGGATTGTCCTGAGTCACACACAACTGTAGCCTTATATTACAGACCTGGATTAATCCATCTCACAGGAGTGCTTTCAGCAGATAACTTACTCAGTAGTTTACAAATTGGTGTTATTACTGGGCTAAAGCAAGAATGTTTTGTCATTTGGACAAGGGTCAAAGGCTGGAGTTGAGGAAAAAATGCTATTTTTCCATGTTAATTATTTATTCACACCACTCGTTAACCTTATAGATTACTTACACACGCATTCGCGCATTCATGTTTATACATGATGTGTTTGCTAATAGTGGATGGTGGGTGGTTTTGATCAAAGGTTCTAATTTGGGTATTCATCTTCTTCACTCCCTCAACTCTATAATCACAGACACAATACACAGCTGAATGACAGTGATAATGGCATCACATTACAGAAAAATTGGGTTGCCATATTATTGTATTATTTCCTCCTGGACTGTGTTATTACAAAACCAGTCATCTAGGCTGCTGTCTTTGGCTTAAGTGTCATTGTCTCACTGGACCAGTAGGTGTCACTGTAACGGAGGGCATTAGGGGAAGACCTT
The DNA here is from genome assembly GCF_902362185.1 of Chanos chanos. Taxonomy (NCBI): domain Eukaryota; kingdom Metazoa; phylum Chordata; class Actinopteri; order Gonorynchiformes; family Chanidae; genus Chanos; species Chanos chanos. The sequence goes on from NC_044495.1 coordinate 44,990,761, forward strand.
TTCTCTCTATGTTTAATCTTTACAAATATCAATTCAAAAAAGGTTGTATTGTTTTCTTTTGGGCACACCTACAAGAATCTTCATGGCCTGAAATCCAGAAATCTTGTATTAACTCATGATAAGACTTGGTGTGAAAACATTTAGAATGGCTTACCAAGGAATGGTAATCCCTATACTTATGAAATTATCCATTTATGATGGATAATAATGTCCAAGACAACCTGACTTTAAATGAATAGGGATGCCAATGATTACTGGCCCCCCTCCCTCTCTCCCTCTCTCTCCTCTCTCAGATAAACATCATGCAGAGTGACACTGTGCAGGATGTGGTGTTGCTGGATCCTCGGTGGCTTTGCGCCAATGTTCTGGCTAAGTTGCTCTCCATTGACACGCCCAAAGCCATCCATCACTACAGGGGGCGCTATCGTGTGGAAGAGCTACAAGCACTGGTTGCAGAAGGTGATGTGGACGAGCTCCTTCAGATCCTTGACGCAATGGATGTCTGTGCGCGTGACCTGAGCAACCCAGGTATGGTGGATGTCCCAGCTCTCATTAAGACCAGTGGTCTCCAGCACTCCTGGACTGAGGAAGAGGAGGAGGATGCCTTGTTGTATGGGGGAGTGCGTATAGTCCCAGTGGAGCACCTAGTGCCCTTCCCCTGCGGTCTCTTCCATAAGCTGCAGGTTAACCTGTGTCGCTGGAGCCGGCAACAGCAACCGGATGCTGATGACATCCGCTTGTGGAGCGGTGGCGCTAAAGTGGCGCTACCTGGCGCTGAGGCCATGGTTTTACTGGTTAACCATGGACAAGGCATCGAGGTTCAGATTCGTGGACCAGACACTGAGCGATACAAATGTTATTTACTGTTAGATACAGTCTGCAGCATCATAGAAGGACTGCTAGCAGCCACGCTGCCAGGTCTACTAACCAATCGCTATTACCTTAGCCCACAGCAGCTGCGCGAGCGGCACGGCCCCGTCATGCTCTACCAGCCGAAGGACTTTCTGTGGGCACAGGCACGACAGGAGAGTGCACTGGCTAACACCATGGGTGGTTACCGCGAGAGCTTTGCCAGCATCGTAGCCCTTGGCTGCACACAGGTCTATCAGCAAAGCAGTCTGGGAGGTAACGTTCATATTAGCGAGGTCAGCCACCTTGCAAGACGAAAGCTCTGCCGGCTACTGGACCCGCCGGACGCCTTGGGCAAGGACTGGTGCCTACTGGCCATGAACTTAGGCCTTAGTGAACTGGTAGCAAAACACAGCGCTAGTACCAATGGAACTCCCATGGAGCCTTTGGCACTACCCAGTCCCACTGCCGCGCTCCTGCAGGAGTGGAGCCAGCGGCCAGACAGCACCGTGGGGGTCCTCATGGTAAAGCTGCGGGAACTGGGGCGTCGTGATGCTGCCGACTTCCTACTCAGGGCCGCGCCCGTCTTCCGGGTCAACATGGAGTTGTTGAGTGTGCCAGTTGGGTATAGTCCAGTTTGCAATGGCGGGGGAACGTCCTACAACTCCATCAGTTCTGTGATCTCACGCTAGAGTATCCATGTGTGCTCACAGGAACGTGCAATCCAACCGTGGGAGCAGTCACCTCCTCTGATGCCCTGCTTATCCAGGGCCATGTGCCCACTTCTTCATACACGTCCTTATTGCAGCGCTCTGCTTTTTTGAATGTATCATTTGTTTGCAGAGAGAAAGAGGGAGGGAGAGGGCACAACAGAGAGAGAAAGATGGTGCCTCATTAAGAATTTTGTTAGTTCTCCTTATTGCCTCGTATCCTGTCATAATCTTATGGCCTTTTTTTATTGTTTGTTTTGTGAAGGAATCGCAAGCCTAAAGCTCTGAACTGGAGCACAAGCCCTACATATGTTTGTCCTTTTCATACACTGATCTCTATTCTAAGATGGAATGAAAGTTGGTTAATGCCCCACTTTGAGTAAAGGCAGGTAATCGATACAGTGGCTGAGTGCTTTTGTGAGGTCAACTGTTTGAATAAGCTGTAAACATGCCTTGCTTGTCAAATGAACGGAGAACATCAGTCAGCGACTTTCCCCACAAAGACAGGAACTGGAAAACACATCCAGTCACATCTCTGAAGGAGCTGCTCCTCCTCTTGCCTCTTCGCTAATATCTAGGTCTTAGACATTTAAGATACCCTTAGGCTGAGAAAAATTGCCAAGTCAGTTACTGCAAGTTAATAATATGATGGTAGTTTTCTGCAACGACATGTAAAATTGAGAGCAAAAAAAGAAGTCACTTTTTGAGAGAGGAAGTGATGTCATATTTATTATCCAAATATTTATAATTTCCACATATAGGAAAGGGTGTGTTCCTATGGACGGGTTTTCGAAAGAAAGGACCAAAAGGTTAGTGGGCCAAAGTGTTGGTTCCATGTCATATTCACTCATTTTCAGTGAACTGAAAATCTGGAATTCAGTCACACTGAAAAATGGCTGATCCAACAAGTGCATTACTTTTCTCTTGGGATTTGTTTTACCAACTGAACAATCTGTGACTTTTCATTTTGAAATCGAGCTTCATCAGCTCATAAATATTGCAGTTCCAGTAGATAGTGGAACTTTCTGGTCAAACTAAGAGACATCATGTACATTTCTGTTACAGAAATGATTTGAGTTACATTGTGATGTTGACTGTTTAACTGTCTGAAGCATGACATGAGTGTTGTTTTAAATGGTTCTTTTATAAGTGGCATTTTCTGTTCTACATGTCAGTGCTGTTTATGACAAGCTGAAAAGTTTATTTCACACTTGTTTTACAAAATCTGATTTATTTACTGCTCTTAGTCCTTTGTGTGATGAAGAAATATTAACCAAAAGAATGTCTACACATAAAGGGATTGAAGCAGATAGGTCTCTGCTCTGAAAGTGAATTAAATGAAACAACTTTTAGCTGAATACACAAGCACATGATGGGTGAAGCACACAATTAACAACATACAAACTAAAGCACCTGCTCCTGTTGATTGACATCCTATGTTTGATTCTGCAGCAGCCAAACAATGCTTCATAAACATCTGTACTAAACTAAATGCTAACACCCAAACAAACTGATCAACTGAAAGGTGAATGTATTTGAGAGTTCGGACTATTATAGTTACAGTTTATGTAGTGATGACAAGAAACACTGTAATTCCCCTAAATACATACACACACACCAACCACACACGCAAAGACCTTTGGGGGTCACCCTATATGCTCAGAGGTACACACACTCTGCACACCCACTTCACAAGAGACATTCCATGAGAAACAAACGATCAGAAACTACCAAATGTCTCCTCAAAATTTGTTGTGTTCCATGAAAGGTTGCCCTCTGCTTTTGAACACAACATTTTGGCTAATTGTAAGATCAGTACAGTGTATCTGAAAGGGAAGTGTTTATATTGTAATTTCTCATTCCAAAAGGTACATTTTTATATTTGAATTGACTGTGCAGATTCTTAAACTCAAGTCTTTTTATTAATTGACTTTAAGACTGTGTCCAGATGTGGCGGAGACAGCTGAATTAGTGTGTGTGTATTTGAGACTTTGTACAGGCGTTTCTTTGCACAAAACTTTATGTTCTATTTATATAATGATCTTAAAGCATGTCTCCCTACATCATGGTCTTATTTCTTCCTTAAACTTTACAGTGTAGTACATTTTTATAATAAACTGTTTCTCAAGTATCTGGTGAGTTTTCTTTATATATTATTATTATTATTATTATTATTATTATTATTATTATTATTATTATTATATTTCTTTCTATCCTTAACTCTCATGCTAAGTGAACTTTTTTTAAGTGCAGTGCTGTTCTGAAGATCTCTGTGGAAACTGTCCTCAAGGCTTGGTATGACCTGTGTAAATCCCAGATCACAGGCAGCCAGTTATAACATAATGAAGATATGAGACAGGATTAGCGGCTTCTTCACCATTACATAACTGAGTGGAGCTCTGCGACTCTGACCAGTGGTGTTTCTCCATGCACTCTCTGTAAACACTGTTTAAACAGGTGCACGCGGTTAATGAGCAACTTCAGGGAAATGTCACTCAAGCACTGTTCCTCTGTGAAGGCCTTTGCAGATGGGAAAATGAGAACCGAAAGAGAGCTGTAGCTTAAACTGACTGGCAGGTCTATTGATCTTAATGCTGAGTGATTTTCACATGCCCTGACAGCAGGGTAAAGACTAATGGAGCAGAAATTGGTAAGACAGAAGCAGGAACCTCATCCCATTTCAGTCACTGTGAATAATCACTTAGCTCTCAGGATCCAAAGTCACCTCTCTGGCATCATGTTTCTGTCCCTTGACATGTTCTCTTAGATAGACAGTGCATAGCAGGTCCTGTTGTTTGACCTACACAGCAAATACAAAGTGTTTCCTCTTTCCCTTTCAGCATGGTTGAACTTAAAATAATAACCTATTTTTTGTCACTTGGTTACGAATCTCCTGTCTCCGACATCAGGGGCCATGTTACATTGTACTCATTGCACTACATTTTCTTGTTGTTTTAAGAGTGTCCAGGCTGTAGAATGTTCTACTCACTGAATGTGTTGCACTTTTCAGTTTTATGACTCTGAATAACATCTGCACATTGTAGCCATAAGGAAAATTTCCTCCACATCACAGTACACAGATGTAATAAAGAAAACTGTGTTTAACCTCCACACTTAGTTCATACCAGTAGGTTTTTGCTGATATGAATAGCTCTTTGTACCATTCAGATAGCACAGCAGACACCGGCAGTTCTCTCACATTATCAGTCATGCGATCACCTGCTCCTGACACACAAACAGGCTCAAAACACACTGGATTGGTTTGTTTTTGTTCTGACTCACAGCTCATGTGATTAATCTTATCTCTATTCTGCAAGATTGCAGGGTGACATCACTGACACTGAAATGATCTGGCTTGTTGTTGATTGTTGTTTATTTATAGTCTCCTGAGGCGAAATCAATGCAAAAACTAAGGCAATAAATTCATAAACTGAAGTTTAAATATATGCTACGAACACAGACAAACTTTCAGTAATTTTAAAATACACAATACAACCATCAAAGAAACATAATAGAGTCTGTGAACATATCACACTTCAGAAACACATAGATCGCCCTTAGCAGATGCTGTTTCCCTAAGGGAGAAGTACATTGCCACATTCTGGAAAGCTATTTGAAATGTGTTAATCAGGGTTTGTGTGTTTCAACATGTCTCCATGTTTTAGAAGCTTCCTAAGCTACAAAGCAACACAACAGAAAAAAATTTCAGCAACTCCCAGATAGCAACATTCAGTACAACACATCACCCCCTACCCTTTAAGCCCATTCCAATTCATTTACTTTATATGCATGTTGTTTTGTTATAATAAAAGTAAGTGCTATATTATTGATCATACCCTGAGCCCTGAGGCGGTTACTTAGTTCTCTGAGAGCAGCAGAGGCTCTGGGATGCAGATGCCTCTAATCAACTGCTTGGCATTAAATCACCAGGAGAGGGCACACCAGACACTGTGTCAGGCTGGACACATAAACTGTCAGTTTCAAACCTCCTGAGTCCTGATTTGTCACTGTGTCTCTGGTATGTGATGTCAGTTTTGTCATGAAACAGTTCCTGGAACGCACTTTGCTCCTCCATCTGTAGTAACCCAAAGACACACAGAGGCGTGCATGCAGAATGACCTAGACTAGACATCATCCAACCAGAATTCACTGTCCACCACAGGGCCTAGCTACTCGTGAAAGGTGGTGGAGTGTGACTGCTGGTTGGAGGATGTCTAGTCTACTGCTCACATGTCTGCTCAGGAGCAGATCAGCACGCAGCTGGCCTGTGGGGCAGTTCAGAGCAGTGCAGTGCTTAATTGAGAACAAGGAGATCTGGTCCTCATTGTCCAACTTGGACATTTGTACATATATTTCCACTAATCCATGTGTAGCATTATGTGCTGGGGCTCTGGACACAGTCTCTTCTCTCTAGTTGTGACAACCTAAGAGATGCCATTCAGGCTTTGAAACAGCTCAGTCCAGTTGGAGCACACATCTACATTAATCATAAACATGCTACCTAAGAGTGGACCTGTGAATTCAATGCACAGATTTTTCTAGCACTCTCCAGGTGGCTGCTCTTCCTCACATGCACCATATAACTTACAGATCTGTTACACACCAGCCTTGTGCTTCAGCCACTGTGCATATTTATGTACCAGTGCTTTTCACTGTCTTTCAGAGAATGTTTCCACTAGCAGGTAACAGTTTGTAGGTCTGCAAAGCAGATCAGCCACTTAAGTTCTCAATTTCTATGCTAAGCCAACCCTCAAGTTTAAGTTTCAAGTTTCAAGTTTATTTAGAGCCCAATATCACTGTTTACAGTCTCAAAGGGCTTTACAGGCCATAACAGTCAAAATCAAAACAGGACGGCACCCCCTGACTTAATCGTCATGGCGGGCAAGAAAAAAACTCCCCAAAAACCCAAAAGGGAAATGGGGAAAATGGGAGAAATCTTGAGAAGGACCACAGAGAGAGGAGACCCCTTCTTGGCCAGACAGGTGTGCAATAGGTGCCAACCCAGCGGGCAGTTACAATTGCAAGTAAATTTAGAGCATGAACAAAGGGGATGGCGATGCTGACAGGAGGCCAACAGGGGGATGAAAGATGACAACACCAGGATGGATTGGTCCAGAGGGCAGGAGGAGTCAGGATCATTAGTATCTCAGGAGTAGCATGTGTGGCTCGACAGAGAGAGAGAGAGAGAGAGAGAGAGACATTGTTAGATGTTCATTTCCACATAATGGTTAAGGGAAAATGTACATCGCGTGCCTTCTATCTCCCTTCTGAGGAGCCTGCAAAGTTTATGATCAGTCTGTGTCATCTAGGTTGGGGATGCCTCCTGGAGACAGTTTGCTCACAGAGCACATACATTCTCAGGCAGAACCTTGGTTCCCATATCATTTCTGTCACAGAGAAAAGGTCCATCAGCATTTCTGTGTGCTTCTGAGGTTCAGTACTCAAAATGCTGGACCTGTGCTGACAGGACAATAGCCTGTCTATTACTACAAGCTGCAGCCATAGGCTATTACATTCTCCAAACATGGTAAGAACAGGCCTGTGATCTGTAAGAAGTTTGAATTTCTTTCTCTGAACCAAATCAGTAGAATTTCTTAATTGCAAAAATTAGAGCTAAAGTCACCGGTCCAGGAGTCATTCTCTAATTTGGGGTACATTTCACATCAACAAAAAAGTACAAAAACAATGCTCTTTCACAACAGAACAATCAGTGGTTCAAGTTAGTATATACTCTAAATGCAACATATCCACTAGTTGCAAAGTTTGAACACTAACATTTTTTTTTACTTTTTTAAGGAAAAGGATGTGTACTACTACCATGTATTATTACTATTATTTATTAATTAATACTACTATTGTTTATTTATTACTATTTATTTAAAACAATTGGATTTTTTAAAAAAATGTGTTGATGAGGGAGATGTGTGGGAGAGGGAAAGTGTGCCTATATTAATAATGTGTGTTGTGACATATGTAGACTGATAATGATAATGGTTTGATAATGATGACTGATGATGTCGACTACTGGGTAACTTAGTTGACAGGTAACACAGTTGACAATTTCCCTATTTTGACCCATAATTTCAATGGCAGGCCTTGCCTGGCCGACCACATGTCATTTCCTTGAACAGGTTAATGTCAAATTTGAACATAATTGAATTAAAATAATTTTAAAAAATTGTAAACCGTAACAATGAACGTAACATAGTTGACAGTCACCACAGTGTGTTCAACATGTCCACCACAGAGTAAAATGACATCATGTGATGTTGGTCACATGGTATTGGGACAAACCATTTTTGAGTTGCAGGGGGAGTTCTGTTAGTAAAATAGTTGACAGAACTTTTGAAGACATTAATAGATTAAGATATTTAAATTATTTAAATGAGAAAATCAATTTCAAAAATATTATTTTTCTTTAGTATTTAGACTTTTGAAATAAATAAAAAATAGTTGTGGTTGACTTTAATGGTTTTTATTAATTATTTTGAAACCCTCAGCTGAAAAATGGACACAGCAAAACTGTCAATTTAGGAACATCATGACAAATTTCAAGTGACATGAAGCTTGGGATGCGTATAATGTTTGTGTGATAAGATAACATGCTTTCCATTAATAGATAAAATCTGATATTTTTGAAGAAAATAGTTAGAATAAATATAATTATCATCAAGGGACATGGAATGTTCCCCAAATTATAGAATGAGTCCCATGGAAAGACCTCCACTCTCATACAGGTGGCATCTCTCATATGGTGCCTCCTTGATGGCCCTGACCTTGTCCGCTGATAGGTGGATCCTACTGCTGTTCAGTACATGACCAAAATTTACTTTATCTTTGGCTGAAATCCTTTCAAGGGCAGACTTGTTCACTCCGTACAACAACCTCCCTGAGTTTTCCACCTTATATGTCTGCAGGAGGCTGCATGGATTAGTAGATATCACCATGTGACTCAGCATAGTAGAAAACTGACAATTTGCATTCTTCCAGTGTTACAAATTTCACATGAAATGTGGGACAAAGACCACTCCCGTATACCAGCCCATAAGTACGACCGCATCCGTGAACTGTCGCTGGCAAAACTGACTCAGCTTTTGAGAAAATCGTCGACATCATTATGTATTTCGTGCAATTCAGCGTGTGCTAAATTGCTCGTGACATGTGTTGTATCTGCAAACCATACCTTATTAAAATCCACGAAAAATAAACCATGATATAAACTGTGCATGCGAGTTTTGGCATGAATTTGATTCTATTCAAAAACTCCACGCACTTTGCAAGGTTAACAGCTGGAGAGAGGAGTGTTATCGGCCTCGGTCAGCAGAAGAAATTCAGCTTTATCTAGTGTTTATCTTACTTATTAGGTAAAATAAGTTTTAGGTAGATGATTGTCGTATTGTGATTAAGTGTTGATAGGACGCTTAAGGTTTAAACATTTATTTATGGTCGTGCATTGGTGACAACGAAGGACGTTCGTCGACACGAATATATAAACCACTCCATATACCTCACATTAATAATACAAACCACACACTCTGTAGTCGCAGGAATGTAGATAGCTGCTAATGTGACAAATTTGAGAGTCGGACAACCGATTGTAAAACAATCTGGACTTTTGACTGGGCGCAGAGGAAGAAAGCTGGATTACGGTACTGTTAGTTTTGCGTGCCAAAATCAAATGATCACAGCATAGCACTGATGTAACCCTAAATGTTATAATTATGTTACACTATTATACTGTATGTATTATATAGTTTATGTCATAATAACATATTGCCATATATTATACACGCATTGCCTGAAAGGTGTTGTGTAAAAGAGAGCTTTCATTCAGATGTTTCAATATTTTTACAATGAACGAGTCGTGCTACTCTTCTCATTGGTGAAATGTCTTTAAGGAACTCATTCAGATTTAACGATCTCTTTATTGAGTGTATTATGATTCCCCAAGTCAAAAGCGGATGGCTTGTACAAAACAACAGCCTCTTCCCCTCTCAGCTGTTAAAAAAATGCACACTGATCACGTGTGAGAATAAAGTTGCCGAGGGAGGGGCCAAGATGCCCATGACCAGGTATCTCCACCAATGAAATGACATGGAATGGTTTGTCAATTTACGGACACTATAAACTATACACCCTCTTTATCTGTGAATATTTCCTCACGGGTCTCAGACAGGTAAGACTACAGGCGCAGTCATCTATCACGACTTTGAATTGATGGTGATATTTAGTAACTTTCATTTTAGTTGCACGTTATTTCCATATTTGCATTTTGCGCCGTAGTGACTTTACTTTCATATCTCATTTCCACTTCTGCTCTTTTAACTGTAGATTCTGATAGCTGTCATCGAAACTATTTTACACTTGTGTTTGCAACACCCCGAGCGAGTTCAAAATGATCTTTTCCCCAACATAAACCTCGTTCCTAGTGTGTGGATTTGACGTAAAATATGGTAGAATATTAAATGGCGCAGTTTTTAATCCTCTTTTAAAATATAGATTTCCGCTGCCCCGGTTTCGGTACTCGTTTTGTTTTCTCGAGAAACTGCGGTAGCACCAGGGTTTCGTGACTGGAAGAGACAGGGCATTTGTGTAGTTCCGAACATGAGCGTGAACAGGCTCCAAAACAACGAACTACATGTGTGAATATACGGAGTAAAAAAATGCTGTTTTACCGATTTGAGTGTCTATGCCCTGTTTTGATTTGTTGATTTGGGAGCGCATAATTCCACAATATCGCATTCATGGCGTTCTCTTCGCTAGTCCTAAACGTACTTGCTGCCCAGCAAATGAAGACATGAACGTACTTATGTTCCCCGTGTACACACACACACACACACACACACACATACATCTATATATATATATATATATATATATATATATATATATATATATATATATATATATGTGTGTGTGTGTGTGTGTGTGTGTGTGTGTATGTATGTATATATAGAATTACCTAGCAAGGTTTTAGGTGGTAATGATGGTGGTAATGAAAGATCTATTACTTTTTACTTTATACTGTTTGTGTCTCTCAGCTCATATGCCATGAGGACCGTCCAGGCTGTGTTCATCTTTTGTCTTAGTGTAGCACTGGCAGCGCCAAATCTGGACCCACAGCTGGATGAGCACTGGGAGCAGTGGAAGAGCTGGCACAACAAAAATTACCACACAGTCAGTCATCCATTATAGATCCTCACTCCTGTTATTGCCTGAAAATGTGAACAGTGGCATGTTCTAAATTCTATGTTCAGTCAGCAGTGAGGTGGTATTTAGATGTAAAAAAAAATTTGTTTTGAATGTGGTGTGTTGCAGCAAGAGGAGGGCTGGAGACGGATGATTTGGGAGAAGAACCTGGGAAAGATTGAGTTGCATAACCTAGAGCACTCCCTGGGCAAACACACTTACCGACTGGGAATGAATCACTATGGTGACATGGTAAGGTCATAATACGGGGTGGCCATAACATCTTTTTCTCAGACTGTTTTTGTTTCAGAAGATCTCTCTTTTCAGCCAGACTGGTTCAGGTTGTGCCTGAGGAGCTGCATTTGCATGACATGGTCCATCATTTGATTGGAAGTGTTGTTGTTTCCACAGACCAATGAGGAGTTTAGACAGGTTATGAATGGCTTCCAGCACAAGAAGGCAAGGAAGGTCAAGGGATCGTTCTTCATGGAGCCCAACTTTATGAATGTGCCAAAGAAGTTGGACTGGAGAGAGAAAGGTTGTGTCACACCTGTGAAAGACCAGGTGAGGGTTATGTCACACCTGTGAAAGACCAGGTGAGGGTTGTGTCAAAGTCTTAATGAGTCTTAGCACTCTCTCTGTGACATTTCTGAAATGCTTAGAACATATGCACTCACTACACACTTCTGCCTCTTTACTGCTGTGCAAAACAAACTCGTTTCTTGCACAGAGGTGTTGACACGTGTGTGTGCCTTAATACACTGTGGTGGAATGCACCCTATAAGGATCTACAGAGAAAAAAAACATTTTTAAAGCTGAAATGTACTGTGTTGGCTAAAAGCATTGTAAATACAATGAATGTAATTTAAAGGAAAATTTTGTTACAAAAGAATATGGCAGATTTTATCATTTCAATGGTCATCAATGTTAATGTGTTTTTCGTAAGGGTGAATGTGGATCCTGCTGGGCTTTCAGTACCACAGGGGCTCTGGAGGGGCAGGTCTTCAAGAAAACAGGTCAGCTGATATCACTTAGTGAGCAGAACCTAGTGGACTGTTCCCGTCCTGAGGGTAATGAGGGGTGTGACGGGGGACTTATGGACCAGGCTTTCCAGTACATCAAGGACAATGGTGGTCTGGATTCAGAGGAATCCTACCCCTACCTTGGAACTGTAAGTCTGTTACTCTTCAACGGAATAAATAACAATCCACATGCATCTTCATCCTAAGGAAAGTCATCTCTTCACATTCATAGTTTCAAGTTATTCTCTCAGGTGCTGAGCATGGAAAGGTTTTGAAAAAATAGGTTTTGATATCTAGCTTTGCCTTCACTTTAGGATGACCAGCCCTGTCGTTATGATCCCAAGTATAACTCGGCCAATGACTCAGGCTTTGTGGACCTCCCCAGTGGAAGTGAGCATGCACTGATGAAGGCAGTAGCTGCTGTGGGACCAGTATCTGTAGGCATTGATGCAGGGCACGAGTCCTTCCAGTTCTATCAGTCAGGTTAGGCCTGAGACAGCCTTGCATGTTTTCATTCATGAATTACATCAGTGCATGTTAGCAGTGTAAAATAATGACAGATCACTACTGCGCTATTGCCATTGTGAAGAGATGTTGATGTCTAATCTAAACCCTTTGATTTGGTGGACTCAGGGATTTACTATGAGGAAGAATGCAGCAGTGAGGAGCTGAACCATGGAGTACTGCTGGTGGGATATGGGTACAAAGATCGGGAGGTGGATGGCAAGAAATACTGGATTGTGAAGAACAGGTATGGAGGATCAGGGATGACTTCTTTATGCTTGCAGATGTCATATGTTAAATGTTATGGGTAAAAGGTAAAGGATTTCCCATACTGCATTAGCTTAAGACCAGTGCTATGACTGACTGGATCTGCTTTGAGGAGCACTGTACAAATAAACTTTTGTAAAACTGAATTAGAGACTTGTCGAGACTGACCTGTTTGTTTTTTTTGAAGCTGGAGTGAGAACTGGGGAGATAAAGGCTATATCTACATGGCAAAGGACAGGAAGAACAACTGTGGCATTGCCACAGCCGCAAGCTACCCTCTGATGTAGAGCAAAAGAGAAATTATCTTTGACAACAAACACACCCCTATCACACATGGCACTCTGGGTTCCAGACCACAAATGCACTGATGGGACCAAAAGGGCAATGTGTATGGAGTAGGTTTATGGGACAAGGGCCATGTGAGTTGCATAGTCTGATGATGAGTTTGAGCCTACACAGGTTGTCATAGGAGTTTTAAGAGACCCTGGTATGGAGAGCACATTCAGCCGCTTGTCTTTACACTGATTCTGCTGATTTCTGTATGTTATTCTTGTAAATATTTGTTTCTCTTTTAACTTATCGTTCTTTAAATGTGTTTTATTTCCCAATGTATTTTTGATCAATGAAATACTTAAAATCTAGCCTGTGGGTATTGTTTTTTGTTTAATTGTTTTTTGTTGATTTCTGATGAAAAAAGGATTTCTAACTTTGTCTTCTCAACTTGCCTCTAAACAAACATTGCGTCTTGAATTCTGGATTAATTTCCAAGATGAATGCCCTTGAAAATGATTTTAAGATGTCAGACTTTGAATGTTTGTCCAAGCAAACATCTCAAATAAGATCAGAGCTCATTTTGGGTGAAGTAGGATGTTTCTCTTGGCATCCTCTATGACAATGGGAGAACATGTTGTGACAACAAAGTCTAGAATTTTAAAATAAGTTTATACATTACATAAGTTTAAAATAAAATATAATCAAGTAATAAATTAAGCATAGCACACCAGTAAGAATATCTAATAAGAAATTAGGTTAGATTTGAGCTGAGACACCAATCCAACCTCATAGTGAGCCCAGTTATACAACATACATCTAAAAAGTATATAGCACAGCCGAACATACAACACACACCTAACAGGCATACAATATACTGTCAGAGAGGAGAGATGATGGTGGGAAGGGTGGCTGACAATGGAGAAGAGGCCAGAGTTTATAGTAGCATCAGCTGCCAAGGAATGACTGAGTACCTGGGATGAGACAGACAGAGGGAGCTGACTGAAAATAACACAATAAGAGTCGTGTGATAGTGTTTGTTTATTTTTGTCATAATGTTTGCTTATTGTTTAGCATAAACACAAAATATTGTCCTGCTACAATGGACTGATAAACAAATAAGGCTTGCTTTATTTATGAAGAAAAATGTACATGAGGTGTCTGTGGTGTGGACTATCCCGAACACATAGGAGAATCTAATGACTCATCAGAACACCACAGGTTTATATTAGCTCTGCAGTGAGTGAAGCAGACCGGATATGAAGTAAACTGTATGGTAGACCGCACTAAGGCTGTTTTGATTACTTGATTCTGTCATAACTATGCTAGGAGTGGACTGTCAGCTTTAGATGTGGATTGTTGTATAACTTGACTGTAAAAAGGCCCTGACTCTTTGAGTTATTTATTTGCGATGTTTCTTGACGTAAGAAAGATACTCCTCCACGTCGTCAGGGGAACCCACAACAAAAGGCACGCGCTGATGGATGGCCTCAGGTACCACGTCCAGGACCCTCTGAGTGCCTGTGGTAGCTATACCCCCGGCCTGCTCAATCAGGAACGCGATGGGATTACACTCATACAGCAGCCTCAGCTACAGACAGAGACGCAGAGAGAGAGAGGGTGAGAAAGGGAAAAAAAGGAAAGGGGGGGGGGGGAGTATACTACTCATCTGTCAGCTGGGTCTTGATCCTGTACCCACTAACTTTTTTAAACAGGTTCTGAGCTCATTGTCAGCTGATGTCCTGATTATTGTTAATCCATTACTACAACAAAGAATTTGTCCCTGCAGCCTTAAAAGAGCTATTGCCAAGTCTCTTCTAAAGAAAAGAAATCTTGACCCCACTGTATTCAGTAACTGTGGGCCAATTTCTAACTTTTCTTTTCTTGGCAAAATAATGGAGGAAGTAGTGTCCATAAAGCTTAATGACTATCTCAACGCAAGTAATCTTAACTGAAAATTTCAGTCTGACTTTTGGGCCCGCAACAGCACTAAAATGGTACCTCTCAATGTTTTGGGCAACCTGTCTGTCAGTTCTCTTAGACTTCAGTTTTGCCTTTCACACTGTTAAGCATGAGATTGTGCTTGACAAGCTGGAGATTGGGTTAGGCTTTCTGGCTTAGTCTTAGGCTGGCTTAGACCCTATGTAACTGGTCACGAATATTATGTTGAGCTAGGCACCCATGTCTCCATGAATCATGGCTTCCAACGTGGTGCTCCATAGGGCTCAATTCAAGGACTATCATTATTTAACCATCACATACTTCCACTAGCTGGTATAATTAATAAAAGCAATAATAAAAGCAAAATTTTCCTCCGTCAATATGCAGACAACATACAGCTTTACTTGTCTTTGGCACACAATGCCCACGGGTCTGTCAGCTTTCTGTTTTCATTGCATAGATAACATCACATGTGGTTGCCTCAGAACTTCCTGCAACTAAATAAGGTTAAGACAGAGGCTCTGGATTTTGGAAATGAAGCACTGATGAGAGATGCATTAGTATGTCAAGACTCTTTGTTCCTTAAGGCCAAAGACCACATCAAGAATCTAGAAATTGTTTTTTGATGGTGATCTTGGTTTTAAAAACCCACATCAGCAACAGCTGCAAAACATCATTAACATCTGCAAAACAACAAGGTCTATGACATGCTGACCATTGTGAAAAAAGACAAATGACAAACGATTTTCTGTCAGCTGCACTGGGATACCGTTCTCTTCTTTTCTAACCTATCTGAGAGCACTGTCACACATTTACAAAGCTGCTGCCAGAAAATTAATACACACCAGAATGACAGACTACATTACACAGGCAACTAAATCTCTTCACTGGTTCACCTATATGTTTCAGAACTGACTGTAAAGTTCTTTGACTAGTTTTAAAATGTCTTCATGTCCTTGCCTGTCTCTAGTGATATGACTGTGAGATATGTTCCATCTAGATCTCTCAGATCAGCCAAGAGTAATCTGGTGGTCATTCCTATAACCCAGCTAAAGAGCAAAAAGTTAGCTTTTATTCTTTATGACTACAAACTGTGTAATTCACTCTTTATTTCTACTTTATTTCTCTTTGTCTCATTTCTCGATTGAAAATCAATTAAAACTGCTGTCCTCTGTAAAGCACTTGGTAAACAGCTTATATTTTACAGGAATATTTTAAAAGGATGTCTACACAGGTAATGGCAACTGACCAAGCCATAAACCATCTCCTCAGTTTTTTTAATCTAATTTTACCCTGTCTCCTATATGAACTTCCCCCATCCTTTGTCTCCTCTATTCACTTTTTCAACCACTGACATATCAGTTGGCATTTATAAATAACACTAATAAAATAGGCGCAACATTGATTAAACATCACCTATTGCACATATATGAAGTCGTGTGTTTTTACAACTGTCCTACTTTCCGCGTGTCAACAGTCCTAGCTTTCAGATTAGCTGAATCATCACTGTTGTCTATAAAATAACCAGGACAGTGTCAGAGAGACAGTGAGGTCTATGAAATAACCAGGACGGTGTCAGAGAGACAGTGAGGTCTATAAAATAACCAGGATGATGTCAGAGAGACAGTGAGGTCTATGAAATCTCTCAGAGTGTGATATTGGATACGTTTTTCATCATCTTAGTAAATAAAATAACATGTACTAAAATGAATTGTTCCAAGATCATTACATTTAATCTGAGACTCTCAATGCATATGTGCCCTCAATTATAATGAGTCAGAGTGAATTTGAGACAGTTCTTCAGAGTCTACAATACGTTTGGAATCACTGCTCATGGAAGCATTCAGAAACATGTTAAGGTTGTGTGGCAGGAGTGGCAATATGTCTGCATCCTGAACAAGCTATTTAAAACAGATCAATTAGGGCAAAGCCAGCAGGGCACTGACACTGACAAACAGTACAGTGTCTATGTACCAATTTAGTATGGCGGGATCTGCATGATGTCAAAGCTGAACTCTAATAAAGTTTTTTAGATGCTTCCTATTTCAATACATATCCACAGAGCTCTGTCTACAGCATTTCCAGCAAAGTTACAAATTCCTCAGTATATTTTCGCTGGCAAATTTCACAAGCATGTCATATCTACTTCAGTTCTAGAGGAGTGAGATTAAACTATGCACTTACTGTGTCTTAAAAGACTCACCTTTCCTTTAGGACTCTTCTCATTTGCAGGATACAAGAAGATTCCTCCGTATGCAATAGTGCGGTGAATGTCAGAAACCATGGATCCCACATACCTGGCACCATAGGGGGCTCCACCATCCTGTGGAACAGGGGCATAATACAGCAGAGAACAGTTCTTACAACCCACTACTCAGATACTAACAATGGGCAACTTGCAAGCACAGAAAAAAACAAAGCTGATAATACAGAGCATGCCAGGGATGTATTGTGTCATTATAATAGTTTGAATGCGAAAATGTTTTAACATTGCTCAAGCATTATAGTCTCTGCAAATTAAATTTTAGTCAACACTTCCCTGTAAATGAATATGGTAGGTTAAAAGTGCCAACAGTAGCACCTGTCTGTACCTGTATGAAGATTTAGCCACTATACTGCAGCCCTCTCATATATTCACATTGCAGGTTTCAGGAGAGAAAGGGAAATGGAGGGAGAGATCAATAAAAGCTTTTCAGAGGAAAACGTTGGTGTAAAAGTGTATAGAGTCATTCTAATTCCATGTATAAATACTGCTAGAATTTCACATCTCTAAGTGAGCCGGCCATTCAAATAACCACTTCACTTTCTGTGAAACCAGTAAAGAGAAACATAATTTCTCCTTTCTGTTCTCTCTTTAAAACATCTGTGCATGGCTCCTCAAGAGCCAGTGTAGGATTTGAACAACATTCACATTCTAAAAAAAATCGCGCTTGCAAAACTGCGAAGTCATGGTGGACCTTTATGTGATGACACATTTACACAACAGTGCACAAGAGCAGTTGGCTCACTGTTACACTGCTCTACTGTTACACTCCACTGCTGTTACAATCCACTACTGTTAAACTGCTCCACTGTTACACTTTTCTACCATTACACTGCACTACTGTTACACCCCACTTCCGTCATACTGTTCGACTGTTACACTGTTCTATCATTACGCTGCTCTATCGTTACACTGCACTACTGTTTCACTGTTCTATTGTTACACTACTGTTACAGTGTTCCACTGTTACATTGATCTACTGCTACACTGTTCTATTGTTACACTGTTCTTCTGTCACACTGCGCTGCTGTTACATGGTTCTACTGTTACACTGCTCTGCTGTTACACTGCTCTATCGTTACATTGCTCTATCTTTATACTACATTATCCTGTCATTTCATTTTAAATGCATCACTTGTAAGCATCACAGCTAATGAGAGCACTTTTAAATACAGTACTGATAAAAATCAGAAAGAGATGCTTATAAATCTGAGATCTGAGACTCGTGTGAGATCACTCAACACCATCTCAACAATATCTCTTTTTAACGACAGATTTTGTCTGTTTCCCATTTAATTTAGTGTCCTTGTGTGAATGGTCACAGATAGAAATGACAAAGTGACCTTATGACACAGACAGGCTACAGACAAACATGACTGAGAAAAAGGCCACAACCCCATTCAGTTCAACACTGCTAGAAAATGACAATGGCACTGACATAAGGATGAATGAGGAAAAATTCCCCAGAAGTCTGAAACAGAGAGAAGGAAGGATGGAGAGGGAGGAGAGAGCAGGCTGTGTGGCCTAGGGCCTGCATGTAGAGGCATTCTATCATGTGCTGCTCAGTCATTCCTACTGTGCCTTTATGAAATTGTGTAAGAATGTGTAGATTTGTGTAACTGTGATGCTTCCACATTTGGGATTACCAATCCCAATCTGTCATTATGAGTACCATCAAATAATTCACAAAGACAAAACAGAGTCAACTCTTTTCAGTATCATCGTCTGATGTTCAGTTTAAACACAGACACGGTGCATAAGTAGTGATTCACAATTCACAGTTTGTAAATGAGCAAAAAAAAACTCAGCATATTTTCTGTGGATTGATCAAAAACAGCCTTAGCTGCAGATGAGATGTTTCCCTGTCTTTCGATACTGAGTCTGTGTGCATGCTGACTCTATGGATTTGACATACCATTGTCTGGTCTGCAGCAGAACCCATCTGCTTCCTGAAGAAGGAGATTCTCAGTAAAACCCCTCTGAACTTTTTACCACTGCTAAAGTCAGATAAAGATGATGATGGTGTGTGTGTGTGTGTGTGTGTGTGTGTGTGTGTGTGTGTGTATGCATGTGACTGGTATGTGTCACTGGTCATGAGCAGGCAGACATCAGAGTTGGGGCTTCCACTTCCACCTGAATGTGTGTGTGTGTCTGTGTGTGTGTGTGTGCGTGTGTGTGTGTGTGTGTTTGTGTGTTTGTGTGTGTGTGTGTGTGCGTGTGTGTGTGTGCGTATGTGCAGTCTGCATGTGTGTGGTCCTGAAGCAGCAGATGAGAAGCACATGCTTTGTCAGATTTTATGAGGAAGGAAGTCCAGTCAGCAGACCCACAGTTTCATGTGTTCTGAGGGCTTTAACTTGTCAACAAAAACAAATGCAGAGAGCAGAGATTCACTGTGAATAGCACACACAGGGTTTTGGAAGCGAGGGAAAGATAACAACTGTTATAAACATAAACATTTCTTAGCAGTGGGTGTGTAGAAAAAGGTACTTATTAAACATCCTTCTCTTTTCAGCGTGGTTTAGGTTCTGAGAAACATAACAGGTGTTAAATTTCTCTGTTTGAGTAGCATCAGTGATGAAGCCCCTACCGGTGGATATTTCTTGCTCTTCAGATATTCGTTCACATCAGGCTCAAAGTACTTGGCATAGCCTTCGTTCACACTGTAGATCTTTCCTTTCTTCTTGATCTTGACATTTCTTTCTATGAGTATGAACTCACCCACAGCCTGAGGGAGGAACAGCATGTGAGATACAGCATATCAAGCCTGCCTGTAACTCTCCTATAGAGAAAAATACTGATCAACAGGGAAGTGAAACTGGCAAAACATCAACCCCAGCACAGTCTTATAAATCAGACAAAGTTTCTGGCGTCTTTTACCACATTCAGAGTTGAAGAATGCATTACAGTTATATTTTTCTTTGTTGTCAGGGGTCAGGGGGTCACACAGACCTGTTGACATCTGGGTCAAATAACAGTGATGGGATCTAGAGTAAGGCCTTAATTCAGCCTTATGCCAGTTCATTAACTAATGACTATGACACTCTTGGCTGATTGAGCAGGCCATGCAGTAGCAGGTATGAGTTTGTTGTAGTCTTACTCACGGGGTCAAGCATGAAGAAGTTGAGACCTGCTCCGGTGCTGAGGGCCACCAGTGTGGCACTGCCGTACAGCGCATACCCCGCGCATACGATCTGGTTTCCAGGCTGTAGGGCGTCCTTCTCTGTTGGCTCTCCCTCGGATGTCTAAAGGTGATCAGAGCACAGACTTTACATCCAGTATTTCAGTTGTAGATGAACAAATAATTTGTAATAGACTACAGAATGAAAAAAACGAAATAAATGGGTTAATTCATTGGTTTCCTGTATGCTTAAAGCTTTAGGGGTCTCTAAAACTGTTTATTTAGTGGAAGGGTTAAGAAAAGATTATGGGCACATTGGAGGATTTTCTGAATATGCATTGTTATATTCATGAAGATCGGAGCCTGTGTGGTCAATACATTCTTAGGCATTAGGGGACTTTCACTGTCTGTTGTTGTTTGACTGGGAGTCTGTTGTGATTTAAATACTGAGCTGTTTTGACACTGGATCATTATTAAGACAAGGGCAAAACGGAAGTCCCATTAACTAACTTTACAGTGCTATCTAGTGGCAATTATCAGTACTAAATTATCTCTTAAGTATGAGCAAGTCAATGAATATCATCTTCATCTTTTCTATTTATCTGTTTTCTTCTGATTCTATATTGATCCTAACAGTAACAGTGAATGAAGGTAAACATAAAGCATTGATTATTAAGCATTCAACATAAAGCTTAATTATGCAGTAATAAAATAACTAAAATTTTGTTCTTCATAGCCAGTGTGTCTGATCTGATGGTGAGATTGCAGGTTTTCTACATCTTAACCTTGCACAGGACTACATTAGTGCCAGTCAAACGCGACAAAGAAAGAGAAAAGAATGCACAGACAAGGTGCACTATGATGGTAAATTTGGCTGACTTGCTTTTATTTCTTGGCATGGTGTAGAAACGTTGCAATGCATCGCAGTGTCCAGCTTCTCAGTTACACATGGCTTCTGGAAGCATTGTTAATTCTCACAGCGCTACCCCAGGGCGCACTGTATTCACTCACCCTTTTATAAATGGCAAAGATGGTGCCTATTGGAGCCAGACAGTCTATGTTGGAGGATCCATCGAGTGGATCAAAGCACACCACGTATTTGCCCTGTGTATAGAGAGATAGTGAATGGGCAGTGATTGAACAGAGTGATGAAGAACAGTTATCTGCTGCCCTCTTGTGGTCATCCTCTGAATTAAACAGTTTAAGCAATTTACAGAGACCTCTCAAAGAATGCATCACACGAACGTAGTACCTACCCGAAATCCGTCAATATCATGAATATGCATGTAGTCACAGATTCTGTACTCTAAACTCAGAGTCAGAGGTCGAATGAATATCAAGACATCTCTGACTGTGCATTTGGCACGGCGTATTTACCCGTTTTTGGGCGGGGATGATTACTGCATCCTTATTCTCCTCTGAGACCAATAAACAGGTGCTGTATGAGGCCTGGAGCATGTTTATAACCAGGTCATTAGACAGAACATCTAGTTTCTTTACGTCATCCCCCGTCACGTTGACTTTCCCCGCAAGGCCTTGCCTGCGCACAACACAGGAAATGCATGATACAAGAGTTTGGCATGTCCGCAAAATCAGTCATACGCTTAAGCTAAAGGCGAAAAAGACCAAAGCAGTAAAATGTAGCCCTCTACTGCGCTCCAGATATATCATTGGCCCATATAAAGACAATAAATTAATCTCATATACAAATTTTGATTCAGAACATTCTGATTCTAGTAATCATTTAAATAAATGACTAAAGCTCCGAACAGACAAACCCCAAAACACCATGGTTGACGAAGAGAATCTGGAGGGTTCTTCTAAAAAGCCTTACGAATGAACATTTGAACTCAAGCAGGGGAGCTAATTGATAATTGTGGCGTAAGAATAAATGAACAAGTAAAATATAACATATATCTACACTTATATGTCATTTCAGTCTCGAAATATAACCACACTGCATTATAGTAATATAGCCACTGCGCCGGTTTCTGTACGAACAAATGGGTCAAAAAATATCAAGAACCAAATTGTCTGCTCTGTTGGAGAGATGACTCGACTCCTACAGTTCAGTTGGGTTGGTTCAAAAGAGCCATTCGTTCGCCCAACGCTCACCGCTTTATTAACGTACTGTGCAGGGCGAGACTTACAGGTGAGCGAGTCCTGCCTTCCTCACGGCGGAAGAGATTGCTTTGACAGCTGTCAACATGGAGTTAATTAACTGGGTCAGCTCTCCCGTCGCCCCTTTGGCTTGGCGACCCGTCTCCATGACAAAGCGCGTGAGCGTCCATACGTCCACATCGAACGGCGATTGATCTGACATGCTTGCATTAACCAGACAATGGTATGATCGTGCGTCGGTGTGTGAGAGAAAAACTAGGGAGCAAAGCCATGTTCGGCTGTCTGGGGGCACCAGTAGCGCTCTCTTTTCATACGCGGCGACTGGATCAAAGCCAAGAGTTATATTTGTACGAGGTATCGGATAACTAAGTAACTCAAAGGTTTTGGTCGGGCACGTCTGATGAACATAACCATCTCACGAGGCATGTAACAATCACGATACGCCAGCTAAAATGAGCTTTAGTAACAGTAATAATAATAATTGTAGTAAAAGTCAGTAGTATTTTTTTACTTCCCGAAGTTTACAAACCGCTTATGGTGCAAGGCTTGTGGTGTCTGCTTATCTCGAAATGGAGACTAAAAATGACCAATTCAAATTGTTTTCATGCTTGGACGCATAGCTTGTTGGAGACCACGTTTTGCCCATGCTGTGTCAGTTGTTAAAGCACAAAGTGTGTGAACGTGGTTTTGTCTTAATACTATTAATCACGCTGAGACACTTTTATTATTGGACCACGCTGGAAAAGACACAATCACCAGGCTGATGTTCTAAAGAGAAGCACAGGGTTGTTTTTCTGTGTGAGCAGTAAGACACTAAATGCATCTCAAATGTCACCATGGTCATGGCCTCCAACTGACATTTAGAGAAAAGGTCGTCTTCTCTTGATTTAGTCCCACTGCTTAAAGGCACATGGTGTCCTGCCATCAAATCTGTCTTATCTCAAAACCTCCACTCATTCTTTCCTCTCCTTATTTTACAGAATGTCCCTCTCATATGTTGTTATGTGGTAGTGTTTAGTCACAGAACAATGAGACCTGTACAGTTGTGCTCTGTTGTGCATATGTGAGGCACGGCTCTGATTACATGTACTCACGATGAACAATATTCAGCTCAAGCCTGGCTGAGCAAGTCAAAATGTTCAGTACTTATTTTCACACTCCTGTCTGACTCAAGAAAATAAGAAAGAAAGAAAGAAATTGTGCAAAACAGACAGATGCTGTCTCTGATGCGCAGAAATAAAGGTTTGGTTCATTTAGATAAGAACAGGGGATTCAGGATTACTGACAGTAAGTTTTGCGTCACAAAAACAGTTTCTTCCCGACAGCAGTAAGCCCCCTGACCCCTGCTGACACGGACACTGCCCTCCCCATCTGGAACTGTGTTACTTAAAATGTCTAGTCATCTGTCTATTTCACTTTGCACTTCTTACATGCTAGTTTTTCAATATTCAGTATACCTTCTACCT
The DNA here is from genome assembly GCF_902362185.1 of Chanos chanos. NCBI lineage: Eukaryota > Metazoa > Chordata > Actinopteri > Gonorynchiformes > Chanidae > Chanos > Chanos chanos. The sequence goes on from NC_044495.1 coordinate 45,014,481, forward strand.
CTTTTAATATATTTTTATATTATATTTTATTCCACTTTACACATTTTACATTTATATTCAATATTCATATTTTTTCTACCTCCTTTAATATACTTTTTACATTATATTTATAGTATTCCCTGTATATTGTACAGCTCCTTGCACCGCCACTAGATTTGTTTTGTGTTATTTTGTTTTGTTTGTGTTGCACTACTGTTACAAGTCACTGTACTTTAATGCTGAACTTGTATAGTATTTGTATTTGTATGTTGTATTTGTATAGTGCACCAACACCAAGAAAAATTCCTCGTAGGTGTAAACCTACTTGGCAATAAACCACATTCTGATTCTGATACTTGTAATAAAGCTTGTGTGTTCACAGGAAGTACTGCATTATCTGTCTAGTTGTACCTGTATCTCTAGTCACTATCCTATCACTATTTTATAACTATTCTATCACTATTCTGCTTCACTATAAGGTATTCTACTGAGGCGCTTACCTATGAGGGATGGAAATAACAAAAATGAATTGATAAAAATGGAGGTGATGAAAAGCACGTGAATTAAAAAATAGAGCGTTAAAAATGCGAAAGGAAAAAGAGAGGGATAAATTATTAAGTGATTTGATTGATTTAAAGTCGATTTGACTAAAACAGTCGTGATATAATGAAAACAGCCGTGTTTCATCATTTTCATTCATCATGGATATGTGACAAAGGGTGTGAGATCCGCAAGGAGGGAGAACTTGCTGCCTTAACTTCAGCCTCTGAGCAGAGGCACAATGTCCCTAGCTCCCTGCAAGTTGAGAGCCAAAAACTCAATCAGTTCACCAGTGGGCGTGGTTTTTGATTACTGAATTGAATTTTGCTGAAATTAAGGTGGCAAGTTCTTTGCTCCTTGCAGATCTCACCCTTTCTGCTACATATCTGCATCTTCTGGTGGGCTCAAACACAGCCTCCTCCATAATATCTCCTACCCCCAGGCACTACAACCATGACTCGATCAGTTCATCAGTGGGCGGGTTTTGTGATTGACATTTTGGGCGGAAGCAACGAAAATTGCTTGCTGTAAATGATAAGCGGAAGTAACAAAAATTAATTGCTGTAAATACTAAATGTCAGTCGAGTTGATTATTAGAGCAACAGTGTTTCAAATAAAATGTCAATCAAGTTTATCAAATCAATTGACAATTTATCACTCTATCTTTCAGTTCACATACATTTTTACTCCTCTATTTTTCAATTCACACACATTTTTATCACCTCCATTTTTGTCAATTAATTTTTGTTACTTCCACCCCTCATACTGACCCAGTGGACTCTATGATTAAAGTCTTTCATTCTTACTATAGCCAGTTAGGGTGTGACTGTAATAATAATAATAATCATAATCATAATCATAATAATAATAATAAAAATAATAAGTTTATCTTGAGCCCAGTATCACTATTTATAGTCTCAAAGGGCTTTACATGTCTATAACAAAGTCAAATCAAAATTATATTATGCATAAGTTTGAGAAAATAGATAAGCCTTTAGTCTCATTTTAAAGTTATTGAGAGAGTTTGCTTCTCTAACTTCTGTAGGTAAACCATTCCAGAGGAAGGGTGAGCGGTAGGAAAAGGCTCGGTTGCCAGCGGACTTCTTTTTAACTCTTGGAATGACTAATAGTCCAGAATCTTGAGAGCACAGAGTGCGAGGTGGGTTATAGGGTGTAATTAAGTCAGAGAGGTAGGAAGGTGCAAGCCCATGTAAAATTTTATATGTTAATAAGAGGACCTTAAAATCTGCCCTTGCATGAATTGGGAGCCAATGAAGGGAAGCCAGGACAGGGCTAATGTGATCAAACTTCTTCGTTTGGGTCAGAATTCTGGCAGCAGCATTCTGGACCAGCTGAAGACTATTGGCACTAGAGGCAGGCAGGCCAGAGTAATTGAGGCGATACGTGACGAATGTGTGAATAATGGTTTCTGCATCAGCCATACTTAGGAAGGGCCTAATTTTAGCAATGTTACGGAGGTGATAAAAGGCAGTTTTGGTTGTGTTCTTGATATGAGTGACTTGCGAGAGACTAGAGTCAAAAATCACACCAAGGATTTTAGCGGAAGAGTTTTGAGAGATGATGCAGTTGTCAAAATGTAGGGTAAGATCACTAAAAAGATGCTCATGCTAAGGGGGACCAATGACCAGCATTTCAGTCTTGCCTGCGTTAAGCATCAGGAAATTTGAAGACATCCAACCCTTAATAGCACAAAGACATGCCTCAAGGTTAGCCAATTCAGAGGGGTCATTGTGCTGGATAGGTAAGAAAATCTGAGTATTGTCAGCATAACAATGGAAGTTAATGTTGTAACTACGAATAATGTCACCCAAAGGGAGCATGTAAATAGAGAATAGAAGAGGGCCAAGGACAGATCCCTGAGGAACACCATAGTTAAACTTACGGTATTCAGAGGTCACATTATTATAGTGGACACACTGCTTTCTCTCAGAGAGATAAGATTTAAACCAAGAGAACGCCAGGCCACTAATGCCAGTTTTGTTTTCCAGGCGCTTTAACAATATAGTGTGATCGACCGTGTCAAATGCTGCACTCAGATCAAGCAGAATAAGAATAGAAGTAGCACCAGCATCCATGGCTAATAAAATATCATTAGTTACTCTAGTAAGCGCGTTTTCAGAAGAGTGAAAACACCTGAAGCCTGACTGAAATATTTCAAACGGACTGTTAGAGGACATATGGGCTACCAGCTGAGCAGCTACAATTTTTCCAAGTATTTTTGAAAGAAACAGGAGATTAGAGATCGGCCTATAATTATTTAAGGCTTCAGGGTCAAGGTTCGGTTTTTTAAGTAAAGGTCTGATCACGGCTGTTTTAAAAGAGGAGGGTACAACACCAGATTTAAGTGACATATTTAGAGTGTTTAAGATTGTTGGGCCGAGAACTGAGAAAAGCTCTATGTAAAGTTTAGCAGGTAGGGGATCAAGGAGGCAAGAAGCTGGTTTAGCAGAGTGCACCAATTTGGTCAGTGTGTCTAGAGAGATAGGATTAAATTGAGTTAAAGGGTGCACATCGTGACTAATCTTAGGCGCAGTAACAGAGAGCGTGCAGGCAGTCTGATTTGATAAATTAATTTGAATATTACTACGAATTAAGTCTATTTTTTGTGAGAAAAATTCAACAAAATCGTTTGCAGTAAAAGGGCTAGATTGAGGGGAGTGAATCTGGGTAAGTTTAGATACTGTATCAAAAAGGAACGGGGTTATATTTGTTAACATTAATTATTTTCGAGTAATACGCGGATTTGGCTGTGTAGAGAGTGCGTTTATAATCTATCAGGCTGTCGTGCCATGCAAGGCGGAAAACCTCTAGTTTGGTTGCCCCGCCAGTTTCGTTCCAATTTCCTACACACCTGCTTCAGCGCGCAGGCTTCATTATTAAACCAAGGTGTTCAGTGTTTATGCCTGTTTTTTATAGTTAATGGTGCTACCATATGTAGTTCATTACAAAGGGTATAATTTATGCTGTCCGTCAAGTCGTTCAAAGATCTTTGCTGATCATTGAAAGAGTTGAGAGCAGTAGGAAGCAGATCAGTGAGCGCAGAAGTGGTGGAGGCATTAACGCGATGGCAGCTACGAACCGCGGTAGAGACAACTGGCGTGAACGGAAGAGTTACTTGGAAAGTAATACGAAAATGGTCTGAGAGGGCAGCAGAATAAGGAGAGATGACAACGTGAGAGACATCTAGTCCGCGAGCTAGAATAAGATCTAAAGTGTTGCCACTGAAATGAGTTGGCTCGTGGACATATTGGTTAAAGCCAAAAGTGTCTATGATAGCTGTAAAAGCTTTATTAAGTGAATCAGAATTGTTATTGATGTGAATATTAAAGTCCCCCAAGATCAGGATTTTATCCACTCTAGTAAGAATAACAGAGATAAATTCAGAAAACTAATCTAGAAATTGACTATAGGGCCCCAGGGGACGATAGAGCACTGCTATGAGAAAGGATGAGGCAGTACCATATTGCTTCACGGAGAGCAACTCAAAGGAGTCAAAATAAGGTAAACTAGGGGTGTTAGGAGTAAATTTAGTATTATAGATTAGAGCTACACCCCCACCTTTCTTTGCTGCCCTAGAAGCACAGGAAAAGGAATAGTTAGGGGGTGAAGCTTCATTTAAAGGGAGAAAAACGTAACCGGGCTTACAGTAATCATATCGGAGGAGGGAGTCAATTGAATTGGAACTAAATTGCTATGAAATATGGTCTGTTTGACTCTAGACCGAAAAGAGCTACGTGGGCGTGAAAGTACACTAATGGGAAAAATGTCACTACTAGCTATATACATAGTCATGATAGTCTTAACATTATGATGTTCATTACGATGAACATTATTCGTTAGAAGGATACTTTGAAGAGTGCGACAGTTTTCTTGTTGTTTCTGTTGTCTCTGCCTGACCAGTGCTCCAGCTCCTTTGCACCACTTTCTTCTCCGGCTCCGTTTACAAGGTGTAGCAGGTAGGCTAAACAATTTAAATCTAAACAAATGGAAGTCTGCTGAATCTGCTGAATAATTTTTGGCAATAAAATGCGCATCCATTGTAGATCTGATGTTGATCAAAGTCTCCCTATCATAGGTGATCATAATGTTCAAATTATAGTGTTCTTGCATAAAATAGTGTGAATAAATTAAAAAAGGTTAAATTTAAGGAAGAGCTCAGAGAAGGAAAGCCATCTCGATGGCGCGTTACCATAGAAACTGTGACTGTCTCTGCAAGTTTGGTCCTTTATTTGCAATGCTGCTTCTAGACTTTGGTTTTCCAGTTCAGAATATTGGGCCTCATTCACCAACTATTCTTAATAAGAAATTTTTTCTTAAAAGCCACTTATGCCGTTTTCACAAATGTTTTCTCATTTGGGATTTGTTCTAACAGAATCTACACTCACTCAAGAGCACACTTACGCACATTTGAGTGCTGACATGTTTGTGCAAAATAATTGGTTATTGCATTTCCTTCAATTTTATAGTTGTATAATATTAGTTCAATTCAATTCAGTTTCATTTGTATAGCACTTTTTACAATCGCGTGTACGTGTACGGTTGCATGTGGACAGCTGGAAATTAGTATGCACACAGTTAGACTGGTTCCAAGAAATTTGCATTACTGATTTGGATTGTGTCTTAAGAATATTAAACGTTATTTGACGCTATGCAGAATTTGCCCGTTGATGGCCACGCTAGGGGGCGCTTCTGCAGGAAGAGGTTAAAGCCCTTATGAACAACACCCACAGAGAAACAGGTACATCACCCGGATTAGGGAGACTGGGACCCCCTCCTAGAGCCAGGCCTGGGAGGAGAGCTTGTAGGCGAGCGCCTGGTGGCTGGACCTGCCACGGGGTCTGGCCGGGCTCAGAGCAAATGAACCACGTGGGGCCGCCCTCTTGTTGGCCCACCACCTGCAAGGGGAGAAATAGGGGCCGGATGCGATGGGGCAAGGGCCCCGGCGGACTGGACTTACGGCACAGAAACTGGCTTTTGGTACGTGGAATGTCACCTCTCTGGGGGTGAAGGAGCCGGAACTTGTGCAAGAGGTGGAGCGATACCAACTAGAAATAGTTGGGCTCACCTCTACGCACAGCCTTAGCTCTGGAACCAAACTCCTGGATGGTTTCCCCGGGTGAGGGGCGACAGGCAGGAGTGGGGTTACTTGTTAGCCCCCGACTGAGCGTTGCTGTGTTGGAATTTGTCCCTGTGAGGGTCAAGGGTCGCCTCACTGCTACTTCGGGTTGCAGGGGGGAAATCTCTGACTGTTGTGACAGCATACGCGCCGAACGGCAGCCCGGGGTACCCAGCCTTCCTAGAGACACTGGAAAGTGTCCTAGTGAAGTCACCATCTGAGAACTCTAGTTCTACTGGGAGACTTCAATGCTCACATTGGCAATGATGAAGAGACTTGGAGGGGAGTGACTGGGAGGAACAGCCTTCCCGATCTGAACCTGAGTGGTGCTTGATTGTTGGACTTCTGTGCGAGCCATGGATTGTCCATAATGAACACCATTCCAGTCTATATGTCTTTTGTCTGGAGAAGGCTTATATGTCTTTTATCTGGAGAAGGCTTATGATCTTGTTCCCTGGGGTCTCCTGTGGGGGGTACTGCAGGAGAATGAGGTGCTAGCTGCTGCTAGCCATTCGGTCCCTGTATAACCGCAGTGAGAGCTGTGTCCGTAGTCTCGGCATGAAGTCAAACTCATTCCCAGTGAGTGCTGGACTCTGTCAGGGCTGTACCTTGTCTCCAATCTTGTTCTTGATTTTCATGGACAGGACTTCAAGGCGGGCAGCATGGTGGCGCAGTGGGTAGCACTGTCGCCTCACAGAAAGAAAGTCTTGGGTTTGATTCCTGGCCAAGCAGCCAGGGTCCTCTCTGTGTGGAGTTTCTCCCAGGTTAGGTGCAGGTTAGGTGAATTGGAGACACTAAATTGCCCCTAGGTATGAATGTGTGTGTGGGTTAGTTTGTCTGTGTGTCTGCCCTGCAATGGACTAGGCTCCAGCACCCACCGTGACCCTAATCAGGATAAGTGGCTTAGATAAGGAGTGAGTGAGTGAGAGGATTTCAAGGCGCAGTCGGGGTGAGGAGGGTGTCCAGTACAGTGGCCTCAGGATTGCGTCGCTGCTTTTTGCAGATGATGTGGTTCTGTTGGCCTCCTCAAACTGTGACCTCCAGCACGCATTGGGTCGGTTTGCAGCCGAGTGTGAAGCGGTCAGGATGAGGATCAGCACCTCCAAGTCCGAGGCCATGGTCCTATCCCGGAAAAAGGTGGCTTGCCCCCTCTGAGTTGGGACCGAGTTACTGCCTCAAGTGGAGGAGTTCAAGTATCTCAGGGCCTCTTTCACGAGTGAGGGTAAAATGGAGCGGGAGAACGACAGGCGGATCGGGGCGGCTGCAGCAGTCATACGGTCGTTGCACCGGACCATCGTGGTGAAGAAGGTGTTGAGTCAGAAGGCAAGGCTCTCAGTTTACCAGTCAATCTTTGTTCCAACCCTCACCTATGGTCACGAGCTCTGGGTAGTGACCGAAAGAATGAGATTGCGGATACAAGCGGCGGAAATGAGTTTCCTCCACAGGGTGGCGGGGCACACCCCTAGGGATAGGGTGAGGAGCTCAGACACCTGGGAGGAGCTTGGAGTAGAGCCGCTGCTTCTCCGCATTGAAAGGAGCCAGTTGAGGTGGTTCGGGCACCTAGTCAGGATGCCTCCTGGGCGCCTCCCTGTGGAGGTGTTCTGGGCATGACCAAGTGGGAGGAGACATGAACATTTACTGCTGTTCAGACATCTTCTTAAAAATGCATTTAAAGGGGACACCAGTTGTTTGTTTTCGTTTGGACTCAGCGTTGGAATAATTGGACATTCCTGGTGCACGAGTAGCCTCTCCACTGTCCATTAGAAAACTCAAGTCTTCTTTTGCAAGCCATCTTCAAAACGTGCACTATCAACAGGATATGGAGTACAACTTCTGTAATCTTTCTGTGACTTCCTTCTTCTACATACAGGTAACCCCCTTCCCCAAAACAAATTTTACACTGCAGTTGCACACAATGCTAACATTCCAAACAAACAAGCAAGGAACAACAACAACAACAACAACAACAACAAAATCCTCCTGTGCCCTGTAAACTTTTATGGTACTTTGATAGGGTGACCAGGCGTAATGCTTTGCGTTGTACTGCACAGCATTTTGAGCCTTTGTCCCGCATCCCGCATATTGAGATAATGTCCCGCATTTTCATTAGTGGTTTGGTTTTTAACTGTCAGAAATAAGAACAAATGGATGCATTCTTTTACCCGCCCGGCACACGAGCTGCTTATGCTTTTGCGGCATAGTTTCTTATCTATTTAATAGTGCTACGTCAAAAGCAGCAAAAATCTAACATAACCAAATTTTTCTAAAAGCCTTGCTTTCACCCAATGGCTGAGAAGAGAGCATTGAGGGCGGTCATCAAGAGGCTGTGATGGCCGTCAATCAAACTGTGCAGATGTGAGGCCGATGAACTCTTCTGCTATGTCACAAAAACCAAACTTAGAAAAACTTTGTAGATATGAAGGTAAACGCTATCAGCCGACATCATGGTCAAAAAGAAAAGAAAAAAGATCTTTTATCCCCTCTGACCATGCTTCTCATCCAGTGGAGATTTTGGTTTGATGTAAAGATTTGTGTTGAAATTGTTCCACTTTATATAGTATTTTATTTCGTGCCTCATATATGTTGTAGTTGGATTTGGTCAGGAGTATAACTTGAAAGACTTGAGCTGCATGATGCATACTGCTTTGCTTAAGGACAGTTGCCTTTGATGGGCCTGTAATGGCCAATGCATGTTGGATGTCTATCAATACAAGTGTATACAAGTGTTTCTTATTCAGTTAGATAGACATTATATCTAAGTTTTACATTATCTCTCAGCGTTGGTAACATGTTCCACATTGTCCCACACAAACTTATTACTCGGACCACATTTGGTCTGTTTGCATCTGGTCACCCTATACTTTCACCCCAAGTAAAGCACAGTTGCATAACAATCAAATATGTAATTAATGAGCCTTTCATTTAGACTTTTTTAATTATGTTTTCAGTGTGTTTTTGTATGCTCCATTTGAAGAGTCCATCTTAATTTAGTTGCACGACAGTGCAATGACATTAAAGGCTATATGGGCCTACCACTGCTGTATTATACACCATGCCACACCTAACAAGCTTGTGTGGTTATCAAAATACAGCCTAAATATTACATATAGGCTATCTGATAGAAAGTTACAGCGAGGAAGGGGGGCAGGCTTCTGTACCCAGTCCAACCCAGACCACTGACTGTTATTAGCATTTGAAAGCCCAAGCCAACAGCTAATGACTGTTGTCACGCGGATGCCTGAAAACATCTGACAGCTATATTCGGACATTTGCGGGAGTTTGCAGGTCCACATAACAAAGGTCTGCAGGCATCCGAATACCTCCAGCAAACAGCAGGTTTGGTGGAAGTTTACTTTGTCCAGATATTTCCGAATACACCACTTTTCACGCAGTGTAAATCACACAAACACCAAGAACTGGACCCTGTGCTATTTATCAAACTATAAGGGTGATCCAGGGTGCAAGGACGAGTACACTTTGTGTGTTATTTGTTGGTGGTAGTAAGTGCATAAAGCCAGCTGATTGTTTAGTCAATGCCAACTACCACAAATGTCTTATGTGCTTAAACTGAATTAGTAAATGTGGCATTTTGGCTTAGAATGAACACTTTACAGCACATACTATGTGGGTTGAGGGGACATGAGAAATTTGAAGATCACTGATCGCAGTTTTGGGACACTAAGCCATGTTAAGCGTTTTCCTTATAACGGGCGTCAATGAAGAGGAAAATGCTTAACATGAGATAATGACCATCCTTGTAGGATTTTGGTTTTCATTTTTTGACAGGAGGTGTTCTGACAAGAGATGTCCAAGAGAAATTTGGTGATCATTGATCACCATTTTGGAACATTAAGCCATGTTAAGCTTTTTCATGTTAAACATTTTAGAATGTCCCGGAAGATGCTGAATTCATTGTGTGAGAAAAAGTTTAAATAAAGAGAAGCAGCAATATTGCATAATTGAGTCATGTTGTAGGCTATGTATTTCTTCCTTTAGGAGAGTAGAATATTTGTTTCACAGTTTGAGCATGATGTTTTTTAGATGGCTAGGTTAAGCAAAGTGCATCCAGACAAATGTATTAATAACAGCTTAGTTGTTTAAGAGAGGGAAAAAGATCGGATCGGTATCGGATTGGTATCGGTATCAGCAGATACTCAAAGTATCAGTATTGGACATAAAAAAGTGGTATCGAGCCACCCCTAGAAGAAACCTTGGGGGGAACCAAGACTCAACAGGGGGAACCCATTCTCCTCTGGCCAGCACATAAAATAGACATTCACAGTGTGAAAAGAAAGTCCTTTTTGTATGTAAAATTGTTGTTTTGCATTTAAAGATGGCATAATTTAAGTCATGAAAGGCTCTAAATGTATTTTTGGGTTCTCTGTATGGGGCCATCCTCAGCGGCAGCAAGTGGTTTCCAAGTGAAGAGGACTCCAGGCAGAAGTAGGGCATCAGAATGGATCAGGTCTAGAGAGCAGGAGGGCTCGACAGAGAGAGAGAGAGAGAGAGAGAGAGATTGTTTGCTATGCTCATTGTCACATAATGTTTAAGGACAATGTGCATTGTGTACTGAGTGCAAGCATGGACTCCAGCAAGCCTAGCTATGACAGCTTAACTAGAAGGAAGAACCAGAGGGTAAATCAGACATGAGGGCACCCTGGGACATAAGGCGGCAAGCCACTCCATTGTCAACAAACCTGAGTGAACACGTGAGAGTGGGAGGGCAACAGCATCCAAACATCCTAGGTCACCAACACACTGTACCCGAGAACCCTCCAGATCCACTCCTTTACCAAATAAAAAGCTATTAACAAAAGGTTTAGCTAAACAAATATGTTTTCAGCCTAGACTTAAATATTGAGACTGTGTCTGAGTCTAAAACACTAATTGGGAGGCAGTTCCATAACTGGGGCTTTATGAGAGAAGGCTCTGCCCCCCGCTGTAGCCTTCATAATTCGAGGTACCAGCGGATAGCCTGCGCCCTTGGATCTAAGTAGGCGTGGCAGAGTTCGCTCAGGTACTGTGGTGCAAGACAATTTAGTGCTTTATAGGTCAACAATAGTATTTTATAATCAATGTGAAATTTGAGTGGGAGCCAGTGTAGTGTGGACAGGATAGGCGTGATGTGATCATATATTCTGGCTCTCTGGCTGCTGTGTTGTGGACTAACTGGAGCTTGTTTATGCACCTGCTGGAACATCCAGACAGTAAGGCATTACAACAACCTATCCTGGAGGTAAAGAAAACATGAACTAGTTTTTCTGCATCGTGTAACATTATAGTTCTTAAATTAGCAATGTTTCTGAGATGAAAGAGGGCTATCCTAGTAATATTATCTACAAGAGCTTCAATTTAAAGACTGGAATCAATAGTCACACCAAGGTCTTTTACTACTACACATGGTGAAACAGAAAGGCCATCCAGAGTTATGTAATCAGAGAGCTTACTCCTAGTTGCATGTGGTCCTAGTACAAGTACTACTGTCTTGTCAGAATTAAGTAGAAGGAATAAGTATCCTGTGTCTAATGTTCTTTACACATTCCTCAATTTTATCAAGCTGGTGTCTCTCATCTGGCTTTGCTGGAACATACAACTGTGTGTCATCAGCGTAGCAGTCGAAGCTAATACCATGTTTTACAAATAATATTACCAAGAGGTAGCAGATATAAAGAAAAAAGCAGTGGGCCTAAAACAGAGCCTTGCAGAACAGCAAACTTTACCTTAGCATGTGTACAAAAGTCACCATTTACATCAACCAACTTATAACAATCAGTCAAATAAGACCTGAGCCAGGAAAGGGTTGTTCCCTTAACTCAAACAATATTTTCTAGTGTGTCAAGGAGAATAGTATGATCAGTAGTAGCCAGTAGTAGCTCATTTACTTTTTTAACCAGTGCTGTCTCTGTGCTATGATGAGGCCTAAAGCCTGACTGATACATTTCATGAATGTTATTCCTATGTGGGTATGAGCATAACTGCTGTGCTAAAGCTTTTTCCAGGATTTTGGAAATAAAGGGGAGGTTTGATTTTGGTCTGAGGTTGAACAGCAAACAGGGGCTGAAGTCAGGTTTTTTAATCAGGGGTTTGATAACTGCTAGTTTAAAAGATTTGGATACCAAGCCAGTGCTAAGGGAAGAGCTGATTATTTTTAGAGGAGGTTTGATTACTTCTCGTGGTATATGTTTGAAGAAATGTGTAGGTAAGGAATCTAGTACACAAGTTGAGGAGAAGATTTTGTTGAGAACATTAGTGACATTAATTCAGTTGCATTAAGGGGGGTAAAACATCCTTATCTCTTATCTGATATAGTTATATTGTTATCTAAAGGGTTAGTTGTCAAATTATCTGGCTTTAAATTTATAGTTTGAATTTTCTGCCTGATATTTTCAATTTTGCTACTGAAAAAGTTCATGAGGTCGTTCCTACTAAATATTGATGGTGCGCATGTTTCTGTGGCGGTCTTATTCCTAGTTAATTTTGCTACAATATTAAATAAGCTAGGATCATTTTTGTTATCTTTTAAAAGATAAGTTAAGATATGTTGATCTAGCAATATTAAGAGGTTTTCTATAGCTCAGGAGGCTCTCCTTCCATGCTAATTGGAGTACTACCACCTCACTTTGACGCCGTTTACGTTCTAATTCTCAAGTGGTCTGTTTTAAGGTGTGTATGTGATAATTATACCAGGGTGCTAGTTTTTTCTCTATAAATATTATATTATATATAAACAAGATGAAATACAAAAAATATTTAAAAAGTATTATAAATTTTTATATACACAGCCGTGCTTAGAGGATGAACAACAAATTGGTAAGTTTCTTAATTCCCTCAATTTACCTGTTTTATCACAGGAACAAAATCAAATATTAACAGCCGTGATAACTGAGACAGAGCTTAACAGTGCCATTTCCAGGCTCAAAGCGAATAAGTCACCTGGCCCGGACGGCTTACCTTCAGAGTGGTATAAGGCTTTTAGATTTGAGTTAATGCCAAGCCTTCTTCGAGCTTGCAATACAACCTTAATGGAGGCTAAAATGCCTCCATCATGGAGCGAGGCAGTGATCTCAGTTATCCCCAAGGAAGGAAAAGACAAATTAGAATGTGGATCATATAGGCCAATTTCAGTCTTGAATGTTGATTATAAATTGTATACAGCCATCCTTGCCAGAAGACTGGAAAAGATCCTCCCTCAGCTTATACATAACGACCAGACTGGATTTATATCACAAAGACAAACTCACGATAACATCAGACGATCACTGCACATACTAAACCATATTCAACAAAACCAACTTGAAGCCTTATTAGTTAGTTTAGATGCTGAGAAGGCTTTTGATTCAGTGAGTTGGCCTTTTTTATATAAAGTTCTTGAAAGATTTGGCATGCACAAAAACTTTGTTGGTGGCATTCGTACACTATATAGCAGACCGTCAGCCCGGATAAAAATAAATGGATACCTCTCAGATACCATCATATTAGAGCGCGGATCGAGACAGGGGTGCCCAATCTCTCCGTTACTCTTCGCACTTTATATAGAGCCTCTCGCACAATGGATAAGGCAGACCGAAAACATCAAAGGTATCAGTATAAATGGAGAAGACCATAAAGTAGCACTGTACGCTGATGATGTCTTGATTTATTTAAGTAGACCCTCTAACTCATTTTCTGAATTAATGAACCTTTTGGAAACATTCGGTAAATATGCAGGATATAAACTTAACATACAAAAAACACAGATTTTGACTTTTAATTATACACCCTCAGAACCACTTAGAGAGAAATTTCACCTAAATTGGGATCAGAACTCATTGAAGTATTTAGGAATACATTTACCGAAAAAAATCTCAACACTTGCAGAGATAAATTATGGCCCCCTTCTAACAAAAATTAAAGATGATATACACAGATGGAATTCCATTTCTTTCCTTGGTCTTAGTCATAGAATTGATTCTGTAAAAATTAATGTTCTTCCACGATACCTTTTCTTATTTCAGGCACTTCCTGTAGAAATTTCCTCAAAACAATTTTCTGAACTAAATAAGATTATTTCCAGATTTATTTGGCAGGGCAAAAAACCCAGGGTTAAATTTAAAACTTTACAATTCCCAAGGGAAGAGGGAGGAATGGCACTACCCCATTTTAAGGATTATTTTTACGCAGCCCAGATTAAACCTTTAATTAACATGTGTAACCCAGTATTTAAAGCAAGGTGGAAAGACATTGAACTGTCCATTATGAATGATCCCCCAGTTCAAGCATTATTGGCTCATAAAAACTTAGGAAGATTTATAGATAATGTGCAAAATCCATGGATCAAAGCCGAGTTAAAAATCTGGAATATGATAAGAGAAGAATATAAAATGGTCCATGGATTACAAATAATTCAATGGTGTGCTTATGATCCTGAGTTCAAGCCTAATAAGACAGATCATAGATTTAAATCCTGGATTTCAAAAGGAATAACAACCTTCTACTCCCTCACAGAAAAGGGACAGATAAAAGACTTTGAAAGTTTGATGACAAAATATTGTCTTGAAAAATCAGATTTTTATAGATATCTCCAAGTACGTAGTCATTTTGAACGTAATGTTAGAAATAAAATAGATCTTAACGATCCAATACTGAAAATATTTATCGGTGCTTATCAAAGTGATTCAAATAAGGGTGCTATCTCTAGATTTTATAGAGCCCTTATGACAAAAAAATCCCACACTACAGAGTATATTAAAGAAAAATGGGAAAAAGAAGGTAATTTTTCAATATCAAATGAGGATTGGCTTGATGTATGTAAACTTCACTGGAAATGCCCTAACTCGCTTGTGTGGCGGGAGTTTGGGTGGAAGTGTCTTATTCGTTTTTTTACTACACCAAAACAGAAAGCACATTTTGAGGGAGGGGATGCCAAATGTTGGAGGCAGTGTGGATTTCAGGAAGCCAATCACTGGCACATATTTTGGGAGTGCCCAGTGATAAGACCCTTTTGGACAGATTTTCATAAAGCACTGAAAAACATACTTAACATTGATCTACCCTTACAATTCTCCACATTGTTCTTAGGAAATGCTGATTTACAGACAGGGTGGTCTGATAAATATTTATTTGGTATTTTGATATCTGCTTGTAAAAAAGCGCTTACAAGGCGCTGGTTACTTCCTGAACCTCCCACAATACGGGAATGGATAGATATAGTAAATGATATTTATTTTATGGAAAAGATTACTTTTTCTCTTCGTCTTCAGAAAAATGTGTTTATTAAACTTTGGACCAAGTGGGTTAAATACGTAAGGCCATTATGTCCGGATTTTGTGGAAGTATTGAATGAGTGACTATAATGTTGACTTATTCTAATAAGTCTGATTGACTTTTGATTTTCTTTCAGGTCCTCTCCCGATATACTCTTCATGGCTCTTATTTGCAAACTTAACCTCTCCCAAACTGAAGTTCCTAAATTCTGTTTATCTCTTATTATGTATTTATTTTTTATTTTCTTTGTAATTGTTAAAAAAAAGAAATCTGGATGGCAGGAAAATGAAAACTATCTTTGGCTGGATGTAAGATTTGAAATGTATGCTGCTATCTCAAAAATAAAGAATTAAAAAAAAAAATATTATATTATATTATAGGATTTAAATTACAATAATATTTTTATAATTTATAAAAATTTTTAATAATTATTTTCATTATTTTATGAAGTATTATGGTCTTTTAAGATAAATGAACACTACACTAACACTTCAATTCACACCAATTATGCCACTTGGGAACCATGCCATCCAATAATCAGTGATTGATCATGCTATTTACAGGCCCAAAGTTGGCCTATTTCTGCACCCTAGGCCCAATGGCATATTTACTGATGCATCAAGATGTTGCAGATCATGCCCTGAGGAGGAAACGCATCTTCCAGGATCTTGTAGATCTATTTGCAGAGAGTGGCAAGTACCTCTTGGGATGCTTTAGACAACCAAGATAAGATAAGGTAAAATGAGAAATACTTTCTTAATCCCGAGGGAAATTTGAGTGTCACAGCAGCACCGGAATAAAATACATAAAATAGAGAGGTTGCATCTGCCTGTCTGCATTGTGCAGTAATTAAGAAAAAAAGTCAGAATTACGAGAAATAAAGTCGGAATTGTGAGGAAGTTGGAATTCTGAGAAATAAAGTCGGAATGCCGAGAAATAAAGTCGCAATTAAGCAAACTTTTTTTTTTAATGTAGCCCAAATGGGCTTCACATTTTCTATCAAATACTTTAGTGCTTTGTATTTTTGTAGTTTAAAAATACTATAAAATACTGTCTGTGAGACATCTGCATGATGACATCATAAAAATGCAAAATGATGCATGCAGCCTCTGAATGGTGCCTACTCAGTAATGTGCCGAGGCTTGTTGAGATCAGCATAAAAATTGATCCGGCAAAAGGTGGGAGTTGTGGAGGTTGCCAGCTTTCCATCAATTTTTAGCAGAAATTTCTACAGTTACTAACAGTTCCTATTAAGTTTTAGTGTTCGTTTTAGTAGTCTCGGCTAAATCTTTTACCAATTTATGGATTGTTCTGGCTAACTATTTGACCTGAGTCGTGACCCTCACAGTTAACGTTAGCTTGCTACTTTCAGCCTATGTTAAGTTTTCTTTGGTTCTGCATGAAAAGAAAAACCCAAAACAATAAAGCATTTCAGAGTTGTTGTACAGCATTATGATACCATGAGATGGTACAACTTGTTAAATGCACACGTGTTTTGTGCCTTATTGTCATTAACTACGTTGCGCTGCAACATCATTAAACAGCAAGCTGTCAACCCATCCACCACTGGCATTTGTTGTAGCTCGCAGCTTCTCGCTTAGTCTAAGAGTGTGTAATGGGGGCGGTTTTGTGTTTTGTGAAAATTGTTTCCAAATAAGTCTGTGCTGTTGAACAAGACTGTGTGGGCACGATATTTGAAAATGCATGCCTCAAAGTGATTTTCCCACTTTTGCTAGTCAGAACGAGATCGGAGGCCTGGCAGAGATAGGTGCATTGAGAGACAGTAGCCAATGAGGAGAAGCATGAATGAGAGAAAGGCAGGCAAACAGCAGAAGAGGTAAGGGAGTTGAACTGGTGTAAGCTTGTACGCTCCACTCCTGAAACATTCACAATAGTTTGTAGCACAGTTTTCATGGTAGCATCATTATTGAAAAATACAACTGAACCCCCTTGCAGCTACCTACCGGTCTTACATGCAGTTGAATTCCATTAATGGTATTAATTCCCCAAAAATATAGGCTACTCAAAACAAGACAATTGCTATCAGTTGTCTGCTTATGCATGATTTGTTTGTCATTGAGTCAGTGTTGCTGATGCAAAAGTAGAACGTTTCTCATAATTATGATTTAGTATCCCATAATTATGACTTAAGTTCTCATAATCACGACTTAATCTGTCATTATTATGTGAAAGTAATAGTAAAAGTGATAGTAGTGGGCCTTTTTCACGTTTTTATCAATCAACTTTTCATTTTCAATTTTTAATTAATAAACATAAAGCCAGAGGTAGGCTATCAAATGGATTGTGAACACATTGAGGAATATTTCAAACATGGTGTTATTAATGATGAAATCCTTGCTTTACTGGTTGAGTTGGATGGGGTTGTTCGAAGCAAACAAACACTGTAAAGGATTTTAAGCAAGAAGAAACTTTAGTGCAGGAAGAACAAAACTGAAGTGGCTGAGGTTGCAGCTTTCATTCAACTGCAACTAGAAACCTCTGGTCAGTGTCATGGATATAGGTGGATGTACCAAAAATGTTGGATGAACGGTATTGTAACTGATAGGGAAACAGTTCTTCGTTTACTAGATGGTGAAGGAGTTGACCTGAGGTCAAGAAATTGACTGCGGAGGCAAGTTTATCATAGCCATGGTCCTAACTACATTTGTCATATAGATGGCTATGATAAGCTTAAGCCATTTGGAATTGGAATAAGTGGATGTATTGATGGCTTTTCCAGGAGCCTTATATGGCTTGAAGCATACAAAACAATAATGATGCAAGAGTCATTGCTGGCTACTTCATAGATGCAGTGATTAAATCTGAAGGTTGCCCTGAAAGATTCAGATTAGATTTAGAAACAGAAAATGTTCATGTGGCCAACATGCAAAGATTTTTGCATTTTTCAGAGGATTGACCTGAAACAGACAATGTAACATTTGGTCCAAGCACTTGAAATCATCAGATTGAAAGATGGTGGCTAATCTTGCGAAGTGAATGTATCCAATTTTGGATTGACTTCTTTGACAAATTAAGAGAGGATGGATACTTCTCATACACCTTTTTGAACAAATCATTGGTCCAGTTCCGTTTTCTTCCCACAACACAGGTGAGCTTAACTTGATGATTGCCTAATTGACATACACTGAGTATGTTTTCATTCATAATTGTCATGAGTTTGTAAATTTATTGAAAGTATTCATGAATACCTTAAAATGATGGCAATATGTGTTCATATATGTACAGAAAAATATGCTGAATGACGTGCATCTCACAGAAAAAAAGTAAAAACCAAAATGTTTTGCTTTCTACATCATATCATTTTCATGTTGTATGTATTCAGTTTGAGTATTTCTTGCCTCCCAGGAAGAACTAAATGAGGTTGCTTCAGCTTGGAATAACCACAGGATACACCCAGTGCATAACTCACGAGGTCCTCATGGTCGCCCATCCATCATGCATGTTGTCCCTCAACTGTATGGAGCAAGGGACTATCTGCATTGCATGGGCCTGGAAAAAGCTGAAGCCTGCTTGGAAGACTGTGTGTTCAAAGACTTTCCATGTGATGAAGATGTGTTTAACATATGTGTAGACCTTATTTCAGTGCATAATCTGGAGTTCACAAATGACATGTGTGCAATAGTGGATCTGTATATAAGACTTAGACAGCTGATTAGCAATGAATTGGAGCTAGAATCTTAAGAGTGAAAAATTTCTGTGCTTCTGTCATACTGCTTGTATTTGAGATTTGTATTTTATAGTGACTGGTAACATCTGCAGGCTACTTTTCACCAAAGGACTGATCTTCATGTAGGGGTTGTCAGGCCCGTAGACCATATTACCCATAATTCCCTGCTTGATCGCATGGGTAATCTGTACCCATCTTCTTAGATTTCACTGTAACGGTATTGGATACAGTAATGGAGCCAGACACCAGATACAGTGATGACGCAATTTTCGCCATAAAACCGCGGAAAATTCCAAACTCTTTCTCTTTCCAATTCTGGAACTCCCTAGCAGCGGCTCGCTCTAGCAGCAGCTCGCTAGCAGCGGGTGTCTCTAGCGGGTGTTCTTGCCGGCATACAGAGACTCCGTTATTCCCTGGTATTTGATCTCTCGGGCGAGTGATCCTATCGGGATAAAGAGACACCGTTTCTCTGCCGAAGAAAAGAACAAAGTAACAACGAAGTGAGATATTTGTACAGCCAAAGGTTTAATGTACTTTCTCTCTACCGGCTAGTTAACTTCTACTGGCTAGTTACACTGTAACGCACACAGTATTCAACCGAAGAAAAGGTGACCGGATCCCTTTTTATTTCTTTAAACGTCGACGAACTAAATCAAGAACCCTTAAAGATCATCGGACGAGCAACGGAGCACCGAAGATCTTCAAGTGACAAGGAAATGAACTTCTCCCTGGACCTGCGAATCGCACTGCTCATCAGGCCACCAAAGACGCACCTTCGGTCGCCACGCAATGAGCTATTCAAAGTAAGACTGGCATCTGGGCACACTTTAGTATTAAGATTATATGCAGTTAACATGAAAGAAGTGTTGTTATTTGAATTCTTTTATGATTTAAATGTACACACTGTATTTCATGTACAATGCGGTTTTTAGCCGTTTGTTATTTTCTTATGAAGGATAGATCTGGCATGCGTTCTCTCCCTCTCTATAACTCCCTTTTCCTGATTGCACACCTCCAACATTGGGATTGCAGCGTGACTTAAGGGTTGGGTAGAGTTGTTGAGTTTAGGGCCTGCTTACTTGAGACTAGCTCTCAAGTTAGAGATTCTTCGTTCTCTCAAACACATGCGCTTCTCGTTGCCCATCCCCACTTTAGTTGGTGCCTAGCACACACGCTTGCGCACTACATCCTCATACCACGCATACCTCTTGCCTGTGCGCCTGCACACAGCCTCTCTCTAAAGAACTCCTTCTCTCTTCAGTGCGCAGCTGGGCACACGCCCACATACACGCATGCCCATGCTCTCTCTCTCTCTCTCTCTCTCTCACACACACACACACACACACACACTCACTCATCTCTGGTCTAAGACTCATTCAGTCCTACACTGAATACCTGTACATAGACTCATCACCAATTTATTACCATTTACGCCTTGATCATTCTATTTGCTGCTGATTATTGATTGTACCATATCAGTATTAGTTTGCCAAGTAGTGTTGATTATGTTAATAAATAGTATCTTTGAAATAAACTGTTGTCCTGTCTGTTTCTGCCGCAGTATTCACTGAATGTCAACCTCGTTGTTCATGAGCGTTATGGATTTAGTAGTGTAATTGTAATGCATTAGTACTGCAATACTCTCTAAGACTGTAGCACAGTGTTACAGCTAGCGTATCCCATTAATCTTGGTTGTTTAATTAACAAAATATTGAACACCCAAATTAATGGTTAATAAATTATATGAGACTGATTTTATGAGACCGATCTATTAATCCTATCACACCTACATCTTTTGGTGCCCCATGTGAGGATTGCAGTTGTACCTACATTCACTTCACTTTCTCCAAAGTGACAGAATTTGTGTAAAACATAAGGTAGAACCAGTATGGATTTTTGTCAAATCCATTCCACAAGTTTTTAGTCTTTTGATTTAAGTTATTGGGGTGAAAACACAATGCCAAATAAAAAAAACGTAGGAAAGAGTCTGACTTTAAAGCAAAAGACAAGACATATCAGTCTTTGCCACACTTCTCTAGTGTTACTGTATGATGAATATTAACCTTTTTCAGTCATTCCTTTAGCAAGCTAACTACCATCTGAAATGCCAATCCTTTTCCAGTTGCTGTATGGTTTCATTTAGAACATAAAGTTGACATTTTTTGCAGTAGAAAATAAAAATGTAATTGTAACTTAATACTTTGTCATGCATGAACTGTAATGTTGATTTCAGGTTTTGACCAAAACAAAATTACTCAAATTAATTCAACAGTTATTTTATTATGTCCTTCAAAATTAAAAAGCTTTAATGCATAACCATTACATGGTGTGAAGCACTGCCTAAGCATTCACCAGGAGAAGTCTTTTCAAAACAGTGCCTTAGTAAATTTACAGAACATGTCTTTTTTATCAGTATGAAATAAAAAAATTAAATGCCTCAATGCATAATCATTATGTAATTTAAATTATTGCAGGACAAAAGTACATAGTGACTGAAACAACAGGAGAGTTCTTTTCAAAACGGTGTCCTGGTAAAAGTATTTGTAGAACCTGTTTTATAAAGGGAACTACCTGTTTATAAAATGTGAACATTAGCTTGAAAGAATAGCACTAAGATGAAGTGCTAAGTGCAAAAAATCCTTGTATCATCAAAGGAGCAAGTATTGGTTCTAGAAATTCACTGATAAAACTGAACTTTCAAATGTTCCTCTGTGAACCTGAACCTCAAATGTAAGTAACGTGGTAAGTAACTGATCTCATAACCTTTCTTAATGTTGGCTGTAGATTTTCGTATGTAGCTGTAGTGCCTTCCAGCTCTGACCTCAAGGGTGCAAGCACATGGCTCCACTGCTCAATTACAAAGGAAGGCTCCTGAATCAGCTTTTGGTGGGCAAGCTCCTCCAAGAGTTGTTTGATATCATCAGCTGTTGGCACTCTTCAACAGCTATGGAGATCCATGACTTCCAGCAATTCTTCCTGGTCCACACCTTCAAAATCTGAACGGCAGGATTCAAAGATCATTCAATCTGACTCTGTAACATATCTGAGAAAGTTGTGAACAAGACGACTCTTAACACGACTCTTAACACATCCCAGAGCAGCTTGCTCCAATATTACAGGGGCAAGTTTTACAAACAGGTACTTCTCTTTTTGCCAACCAAATGCAATGATTCAGCCAATGCTTTCCCATTGCTGCCGACCAAAATCATGGCATAGATAAGGCACCTTAAAATCACTCCCCAGTGTGCACTGCTCATAAGTCCTGCCAAAATTCAGAGAGCACATCCCTCAAAACTCCCCCTTCATCAACAGCCTTTTCCAGCCTTCCATCGGCAAGTATCCTTTGGATAGAAATGTCATCAAGCATGACATTTTCGTCGCAAAAATGTGAAATTATTTTTTTGAGGATCTGTCCATGATGAACAACAAAAATTCTTTTCATTCTTTCTCTCTGAACAATGGATTCCTGTAAGATATCTAGGAGAGGAAGAGAACGTGCAGAACTAGATGACTGCTGAGACAGTGGTAAGGTATCATCAAGACCGAAGTTGTCCGTTCCAGAGATATGTCCTGTGATGAAGGTAACAGTGCCACTATCCTCTAAAACATCCACACTAGTGGCTACATCAAGCTCTTGCACACTGGACAATTCAGTCATGTCAACAGTGGAGTAAACTAAGCGAACGTCATCACTGCTTGTGTTTGAAAGAACATTGCTGCTTCCTACATATAGGACATCTATGGCATTTGTTTCTTCAGCCCCAGCCAGAGGTATGTATCTTGTGTGTTTTCACCTTCTTGTGCAATTGTTCCATGGCTGCTCTCTGGTTGTGTCATTGCCACTGTACTTCTTTTTGGTTGTTAAGTAAAAATGCAAAAGGGGTAGCTTTGTCTGTTCATATAGTTCTCCAACTATAATCTGGTCATCTAATGAGTACTCCTGAAAATCAGTTACATCAACCACAAAATCTGTGATTCTTCCCTCTGCATTTATTTGACCCGGAAAAAACAAACCCACTGCCTTTTCAATCAAATAATTTTTTCTACAGTCCTTTGAAACACAGATTCTTCTTGTACCCCACCTTTTTTGGTCCTTACTTGCAAAAAATTACCATTACGAAAATGTAGCCATTCTATCTCAACTTTTTGTAGGTTCTTCCGAGCATTCCTAGGGGGTTCCTTCTCAGACAAGTGCTCCCAATCATCGCGTTTGTTTCTTGATATCTTGGCTCTCGGTCGATCAAAAAGTTTTGATTTGCGGCCAACAGGATTATTTCCCTTCCGCCTGCAATATCCTAGAACTGCCAGTTGGTCAGCATAGGATGGCAGATACTCTTTCAGCTGGTGATCTGTCACGAGCAGTATGACACTAGGATCAATCTACAAATGGAAAAAAAAAACTTTATGAATATTTGTCAAAGTTTTAGTCCTTTAATTAAAATTATTTAAAACAAATGCAGTGTTGGATATAAAAAAGCAGAAGACAACAAGACATATCACTCTTGGCCATACCTCTGTAATGCTGATGTATGATGAATATTAATCAGTGTTAATTTATGTAAAAAATATCTCCATTCAACAGATTGTTTTTATGTGCGTATCTTTGGAGCTAGTGTAATCACTCTTGCATTCATTTTTAATTCATCCACCTGAGACTGACCCTCGCTTGAAACCTATTCACCACACTCAGCATTCACATTTGTGAGTTTATGTGTAACATGAAAACAATGTAATACGCAAAGATGTAGTTATGTAACTAGAACTTTCCTCACAATTTACCTGTAATTACATCCAGTTTGAAGGATTCTTCTCCATCAGTAGTGCATATGTTTAGGTAGCTGTACTGATGTTTAAACAAAGTTGAACATAAATACAGCAGCAATACAGTTCTGACTGGTATTACTTAGCTAATGTTAATGTAGTCCAAATCAGAATGACAACTATACAGGTACATAGCTTGCTACTAACATTCAATTGTTTAGTGGGCTTAAAAGTGTCCGAGGCCCACAGTCTCCTCCTAGCTGGTTAGCAAGTTAACTTCAGCTGGACTGCCATGTGTAGCTAATGGGTGACTGTATTAGGATATTGACAACATGTTTTATATTTGCGTAGCCTGTGTACTCCAAGCAGCATGACCACATTCATGCTGATTAGCTACAGACTCAAATGCAATACAATATCTTGGAAACCTAACAAACCTAAACAACTATTCCCTGCGCCTGTGACATGCAGAGCTAAGAAGTATTACGTACACATGATCAGACTAAAAATTTTTTACCTTTTTTCCCACAGAATTTCAAATACAAAAATGATAATGGGAAAGACACAGTATGTCTACAGGTTATACAGGTTAATCATAGAGGCAGTTGGCTATAGTTCAACTTGAAGTCATCTGGGTGATTCTCATGAAGCCAACCTAAGCTACGTCTGTGAAGATTTTAGGGACATACTAATGAAAACTTAAAATAATTAACTTTTAGTTGAAAGTACACCATGTCTATTAAGTGCCACAGTTCATTGTTTGGTACCAAATAATATTTTATATGTTTTTTAACTGATCTCTGAGTCAAAAATTCATTACGTCAATTCCAGAGAAAATTTTCATGGTTTCCCCCCAGTCTAGTATAATAAATATTCAAGCAAATTTATGAAAACAAATATAAATTTGTTTAGAACTGTATAATTTAACAGATTATAATCAGCTATGATGGTTTCCAACACTGTGTAAAAAAATATTTGAGGAAAAGGGAGTGTCCAAACATGCAACTTTCATTACTGTTGCATTGTGTTCACAGTCCTGTCTGAATCACAGCGTTTTTTTAAAAATAAATTTTCTTACCAATAATGCACCACAAAGAAGAGGAACCAAAAGATTGCTACAAGGTAAGATTGTTTGTCATATTTTGATGTTGTTAATTGTGAAGTTTAGCCTTACACATCCCTATTTCCTCACCATAGGTGATCATTACTGTAATGTGTAATATATCATGTTCTTGAAAAGTCATCGATTAGATAGTTTACTGTAAAGAAAGTATTAAGGAGCCCAACTGCTGGTGAAAATTCTTTAGCTGAGTCATCATGGCTTTTGCCATTTTATGCAAGCTTAGCTAAATGTCATTCATTACCGTAATGCATAGCTTTCATTACTGGGTAATATAGAGGCTTGTTATGGTAATGAAAGGTAATATTACAGTGATGTTTATGAACAGTGTCTTATTTGAAAATAGCACAGGTTCATATTTCATATTGTTATATAGATATCATTAATACTAACTTATATCCATTAATATGAAGAGCAAAGGAAACTGAATATAAGAGGGCTGCATCAAGAGCTAGGGTGCAGAAACATAGAGAGATTTACAAAAATCAAGAACAGGAGTATAGGAGAAAGGAAAGAGAAAGGTCAGCCTAAATAAGGGAAGAGAAGAGCAGATTCTCTTACTTAAGATGAGGATTCCTATTCCTCCACAACACACACACACACACACACACACACACACACACACACACACACACACACAAACACAGGTACAGATGAACAAACACACATAGAGACATGGTACAGAACACACAGCAGATACATACATAATATAGTTCATGGAATGAGTTCCCAGACCCCTTCACCTTTATGTTTTTTTTTTTAAATGTTGAGCTTTAGAAACAACATGACTGCTATATGAATTTGAAATTCTGTGGGCGGGGCCTGTTTGATTAAAAAAAAAAGTGTAACTCATGTATGCATGTGATCATAACCAAACTTGGTACACATGTAAAGTGAGCAACTTCGGTGCATCATGCATGATTTGTCTGGATTCTGCCACTGGCGACACTATTGCAGTGTTATTACAATGTTGCTAAACTGCAATAATTCATTGGCTGTCAGATATATGAATATGAATTAAAATGTATAATCTCTTAATCACAACTAATGAGCACAATGGCACAGTTATCATTTCTCACTGTGCAGCCCTACACTACCACACGCAAAGTGTCCTCAACAAAGTCAGTCACGCCATTTTTTGTAATACCTTTTTCCTCCAACACACACACACACGCGCACACACACACATTCAGTTACTCCAGTGAATGCCGCATTGGTGTCAAGGCAGTTGCACAGGCATAATAATTTTTACTGTGGTAGGCCAGTAAAGTTGCATTGCCAGTAAAGTAGATGTAGTAGGCTGAAGAAATTCCTGTTTCAGAAGTTGTCAGTTTCATAGCAGTTTTCAATACTGATGCTTATCATATTTTAACAGATATCAAAAGCGCAAGGAAAAAGGGTTGCTAAAGTCAGCAGCAGACCTGACACCCAGACAGCTGCAGAAAATTCTAACAGATATAACAAAAAGAAAAGAGCCCTCCAAAACATTATGAATGAAACCCCACCCTCAGATAATGCAGATGAAGTAAACACCATCATCATAAACCACCACCACCAACCCCAACCCCAACCATCCTATAGGGTCCTCCAACCAACATATGAAAACCATAATCAACCACCACAGACGTCAGCACCAAAATGGAAAAAGTCATACAAACTGAGAGACAAACTGAGGAATGCTCAGTGGGAAAAAAAAAGGAAATCGACTGTGTGAAGAAGAAACTAAAACGGATGGAGGAAAATAGATCCAGAGTGCCAAAAAGAGGAAAGTGTGTGGGAAACAGCAGAAGGAGGAAACAGTGTGTGGGAAACAACAGAAGGAGGATGGGTGATCATGTCAAAGTCTTCCTGCACAGAGATGATGTCTCAACAGTAATCAATGGCAAAACTGGGGAGGTCAGGAAGGCTGGGCAGATTTACAGGAAAAGGTTCCTTGCGGATACAATGAAAAATCTCCAAAAGAAATTCCTGAGAGAGAACCCTAGCCTGAAGGCCTCCCGCTCCTAGTTTTTTAAGCACAGGCCCTTCTGGATTGTGAAACAAAGAGTGACAGACTGAGAAACATGTGCCTGTAAAATACATGAAAATTTCAGCAGCAAAGTAAAAAAACTGCACCTCGGAGCATTAAGCACAATGTCCACAACCGATCTCGTGGCTTCATCTGTTTGTGATGGAGAAAATATTCAGTGCATGTATGGCAGATGTGATGCCTGCAAGGATCTTATGTTCCCTGTGGTCATGGATCCCACCACAAAAAACAACACTGTGTCATGGAGTGAATGGGTCACTAGGTCGACACCTATGACAAAAAACCTGCAAGATGGCACTACCACTGAGTTCAAGATAAAAACAGCTAGCCTGGAGAAGATTTGTTTGCGTACACTATTCATCAATGTCTACTTGTTCTCTAAGAGTAATTGTGAAATCCAGCCCAGAGGATTACCTGTCTCTCCTCATGAGCCTTTTGGCTTGTGGGTCAAAGAAGCCTGCTTGTATGGCTGGATACTGCTCCACAAATCTCTCAGCCATGAGAAACAGAGAGTTTCGGTGTGTCCTCACATCCAGGACAACAGAATGGTCAAGACAGGCCTGAAACATAAAGGACCCATTGAAATCAATTTAAATCTATTTAGTCCTGCCTGAATGATATTGAAACGAGGCTTAGTTTCTTACCTAGGATGCGCTGCTTCTCTTGGAACACGGTCTTCCTGATGGATGATCTCATGATCCACACAATGGCATCCCGGATCCTGGCTGTCCACTTGGAGATGGTTTGGATGGTACAGACCTTTTGTGCTCCAAGGTTGAGAGTATGCACAACACATCCAAGCTTTATGATTTGGAGCTGTCATATAGCCACGTCCACATTTACAGCATTATCTTCTGTTATGGCTACAACCTTCTGTCTTACACCAAATTCTGCGTGGACTTCTCCTATCTCCTCAGCTACAACAGGGCCATTCTGAGACTCATACACTGCTTGAGTCTTTAGGACTTTCTGTCTCAGTTGGCCCTCATTTACATAGTGGAGTGTGACTGTGATATAGTGATCCTGTGTGATACTTGTCCACCCATCAGTGGTTATGGCTACTTTTGACACACTTGCAAGCTTGCCAATGAGGTTTTTCTTTTCAACTTCATACCAAGCAGGTATGAGGATGTTTGATAATGTGCCTCTGGAGGGGGGTGGTAACTAGGGTTAACGGCTGTGGTCATCTCTCTACAGTTGAAAATATTAATAGCCATAAGCAACAGAAAATTAGTTATCTCTGGTTGTCAGGACAGCTCACAATACACTAAGTTCAAACTTAAGCTACTTAACAGTTAGTGATTTATGCTATTCCAGCTATTGGCTACCAAGCACGCCTAAACCAACTGGACTCCACTGTAGCGAAGGGCTGTAAGTCTTTCACAATAAACTTGACAACAGCCCTGTCACATCCTGTTGCTTTTCCCTGTATCATTTTCCCTCGTCTAGTGATTGAGAAAGGGTTGGAATTGGGTGTCTGATTTCTGCTACTATCCACTGATGAAGCTGTGGCCACTGCTTGACTGATGTTGTCTAGGAGATTATTTAGGAACATAAATTACAAGTGCTTAAAGCTGATGCTAACCCTTATCCTGAGTTAATAACTACAGACCTATTTTTATAATGATAACGAGTGTTATCTTGACTTGACAAGGTCAAGACAGTTGTATTTTTCATTTGACAAATTCCATCAGCATCAGAGCCGGGGGCTGCCTTGAGGATGTAGGTGCAGCAGTTGCCTTACTAAAGCAGTCAAACACGCTGCACTGCTTCAGATTTATAGAATGTTGAATATGTAAATGTTTCATGAGGTTGCTGGTATTACCCCCTTTACACGCAAGTACCTTTTTATAGATATTGCATTTAGCTGCATTCTCATTAAATTTAGTAAAGTGAGCCCACTCTTTTGAGCGTTTCGCCCTGAAAGCCATGACTGAGGAGCACAGAATGACGCTCAGAATTCAAAATGGTTAAGGTTAGTGTTAGGGTAGGGTTAGCCAATCAGAGGCTAACTAACGCTTTTGTCACATGGAACAGAGCATCCCTTCCATTCCTCCCGCTGATCCAATCTAGCATCAACCATTTGAAAATGCCAGCTATATTAGAATGAATTAATGTTACATAAATACCGATAGCAGCACCATTTTTCCAGGAGCTTATCGACCTTTCCTGTGTGACCAGTCTGGTCTGACACTTTACTCTTTCTGGTCTCTGTGTTGTGTTGTGTATGATGTATAATAAGAAGATAACCACTGGTTAACCAACCAAGGGGCAGGATTTATTCACTCCTCATCACAGCATCCAGCCAACTGTGTGACACACAAAAACAGCAGTACAAGAACTTCGTAAAAGCGAGTTTCTACATGTATATCTCTGTTCAAGGTAAGACTCTTGCCTCTGTTTAGAATTTCTACCCCCTATACCATGCTATCAGCATGAGTACCGGTGTAAACCTACCTCTCCTCATTACAGCGTCCAGTCGACTGAGGAGAATTTACAGAGTAATGTCACAAGATGTCAGAGGTCACACAACAAAAGTACAATAAATAAAATAAAAGCTCCCCAAAAGAAATACATATACATAAGCATGTGTATACAGAAAAACAGCAAAGTGCATACAGAAACTGAAAATGGATTATTGGTGAAATATAAATGTATTACATTTACATATCGGCTACACCTCCCAGCCAGGGACTGGCTCCAATTCAGTACCAGTTCTTCATACCCATCCCTACTGATGACTCACAACTTTATATATCTGCAAGACCAGATGAACTCTTCCAGTACTCTAGATCAGCCAATTGTATTACGGACATTAAAGATTGGATGGCCAGTAACTTCCTCCTGCTGAACTCAGATGAGACTGAAATATTAGTCCTTGGACTCAAGTCCTCTACAAATAAGCTGCCTAAGCTTGACTGTGGTAAGGGAGTGGTTTTTTGGGGGGGGGTTTGGCAAACTGAGATGTTGATGCTGTCTCCTATTCACGTGTCTGTATTCACATGCAATCACTCAAGTTTGTTGACGATGGAATGGTCATGGAGTTGTTGATGTCCCGAGGACCCCCTGTGTGGCTCGCTGCTTCTCACTTGTCTTTTGTTTTTTTGGTTTAACGTTGCATTCATGAAGGATGCCAGAGTACTAGTGCTGCACTCAAATCAGAATCAAAGTCATTCTAAGACATCTCAAAGAACTCTACCCCATGGTTCAGGTTGCATAGTAATCTTGTTCCCGCTTTTCTTCTTATCTTCACCTCTCTGCTCCAACATTGGGGTATCCATTCTGAGGTCTACAAGGTACCAGCCCCAAGCATCTGCTCACAGCATGAGGCCTAAATACTTCTGTCCCTCCCGCAAGCCCCTATTTTGAGCCAGTGGCCCACCTGTGCTGCTGACTCAAACTGATTGTGGAACCAAGATCAACCTGTCCTTTATAGCCACATATAGTATGTGTATCAAGATGGCAGCATGGTAAGATGCAGCGGCTTCTTTGGACCAAGAATATGTTTGTTTTTGTTTGTTTTTTCAGTCTCACTGGTTGTTTCCAGATGTGTTACTGTTAAAATGTGTGTAAGAAAAACACATAGACTGAAATACAACCGCTGGACTCTACTGGAAATCAAGGAAAGATGTCCATATAACAACAGTTCCAATGGAGATGTGATAACAGAGGAGCTCTGTGACGTAGGCCTGCTATGCAAGCTAGGTTCTGAATCGCCTGCAGCAGTCATCCCGGCAAAGAGACGGCAAAGTGGTGCAAGAGGAAACATATGCGTGGTAAGTAGGGAGGCGTACAGGCTACGCTAAAAGCTATCCCCGCCAGCCTGGCCATCCCATCCATTATACTGGCAAATGTTCGCTCCTTGGACAACAAACTCAACCACATCAGACTACTGAGATCTGCACAGTGAGACATGAGGGACTGCTGTGTCTTCATATTCATGGAAATGTGGCTGAATAACAACATCCCTGAAGCAGCCATTCAGCTAATGGGGCTAACAGCTACCTGTGCAGACAGGGACACCAGCAAGTCCAGTAAGACTCACAGAGGAGGTTTGTGTGTTTATACCAACACAGAATGGTTTGCAAATGCTCTGCTGATCTCCAAATACTGTTCACTGCTGGTGGAATGTATTGCAGCTGAATGTAGACCCTATTATTTGCCAGGGGAGTTTACTGTCATTATTATTGTGGTGGTGCACATACCCTCCAATGCTAATACTAAGGACTTGCTACATGAACTGTACGAGGCCATCAGTAAAGCGCAGTCTCTTCACTCCAACGGATTTTTTTTATCATTGCCAGGGACTTCAGCCAATCAAATTTGAAAACTATATTACCCAAACTCTTATA
The DNA here is from genome assembly GCF_902362185.1 of Chanos chanos. Classification (NCBI taxonomy): domain Eukaryota; kingdom Metazoa; phylum Chordata; class Actinopteri; order Gonorynchiformes; family Chanidae; genus Chanos; species Chanos chanos. The sequence goes on from NC_044495.1 coordinate 45,045,330, forward strand.
GGTACAATAGCAATCCTAACACGGGGGCACCAAAAGATGTAGGTGTGATAGGATTATCAAATCAGTCTCATATAAATCAGTCTCATAAAGTTATTTACCATTAATTTTGGTGTTTAACACTTTATAATTAAACTGCTAAAAATAATAGAATAATCTAGTTGTAACACTGTGCTGCAGTCTTAGTGAGTATTGCAGTACTAATGTATTGCATTATACTACTAAATCTATAACAGTCATGAATAACCAGGTTGATGAAGGCAATTGGGAATACTTTGATGGCTGAGGCTGGCATTCAGTGAATATTGCAGCAGAAACAGACAGGACAACAGCTTATTCCAAAGATACTATTTATTAACATAACCAACACTACTTTACAAACTAATACTGATATGGTACAAGCAATAATCAGTAGCAAATAGAATGATCAAGGCACAAATGGTAATATGATGGTTATGAGGCTATGTACAAGTATTCAGTGGAAGACTGACTGAGTGCAAGAGTGGAGATGCATGCATGTGTGTGTGTGTGAATGTGCGTGTATGTGGGCGTATGCCCAGCTGCGCACTGGACCCATTGCAGTTCACGTATCGCATAAACAGATCTATAGACGATGCAACTTCGCATGCACTCCACCTGGCTCTGACCCACCTGGATCAACGAAATACCCTTGTGAAAATGCTGTTCATTGACTCCAGTTCAGCTTTCAACACCATCATCCCAAAGCAACTGACTAGTTATCTCAGCCTGCTGGGGCTTAACACCTCCATCTGTGACTGGATTCTGGACTTCCTCACTGGGAGGTCCCAGACAGTGCAGATCGGCAGCAACAGCTCCAACACCATCACGCTAAGCACAGGTGCTCCTCGGGTGTGTGCTGAGCCCACTGCAGTTCATGTTGCTGACCCACGACTGCACATCCAGCTCCATCATCAAGTTTGCAGACGACACCACTGTAGTGGGGCTCATCAGCAACAATGATGACACATCCTACAGAGAGGAGGTGCAACGACTGGCAGACTGGTGTAAGGACAACAATCTGTCTCTTAACGTTGGCAAGCCCAAAGAGATGATTGCTGACTTCAGTAGGTCCAGCGCTGACCCCTCCCCACTCAGCATCAATGGTGACTCGGCAGAGCAAGTGAAGAGCACCAGTTCCTTGGTGTTCATATTGCAGAGGACTTCTCCTGGACCACCAGCATCAGCTCCCTGGCCAAGAGAGCCCAGCAGCGCCTGCACTTTCTCTGACGGTTGAAGATGGTGCACCTTCCCGTGCCCATCCTCACAACCTTTTACAGGGGCACCATGGAGAGCATCCTGACCAGATGCATCACTGTCTGGTGTGGGAACTGCTACACCTCCGACCGAAGAGCTCTCCAAAGGGTTCTGCGGGCAGCAGAGCGGATCATCCACACCTCTCTCCCCTGCCTACAGGATATATTCAACCCCCCGAGCCATCCACAAGGCCACCAGCCTTGTGGCTGACTCTTCCCACCCCCCCACCCCCATGGACGGTTTGGGAGAACACTCTGCAGCATCAGGAGCAGGTCTGTTAGATTGTGCAATAGTTTCTTCCCCCAAGCAGTCTGGCTGCTGAACACCATGCTGCCCCCATCCTGCCTTGTCTCTATTCTTCACAACCTGCTTTGACACTCCCCAGCCACTTTATTGGACAATTAAAAGACAATGCACAGATACTTTGTAAAAGGTACAAAAAGATCCTTCCATAGCTGCCAATGTTCAACACATGCACACTATGGCTGGTTGATCTAAGTTGCACTCTGTTTAATGCTTACATACTGGTTTAGATTTACAATGTTACACTTTATTTATATTGCACTCTCTGTCTATTTGCACAGTTCCTGTTCACATACTGTTTTACTGTTCTACAGTTCTACATTGTTACATTTTATTTAGGTTCAGTGCACTGTGTCTTCCCAGTGTGCCCTCCACCCCTCTAGTTATATAGAGTCCTTTAGTATAATGTTTCCTACATTTTTAGCATAGTCCTTTCTTTAACAGTGTATTTATTGCGTGTCTGACTGTATGTGCTGCTGTCTGCCTATGTCTCACCATATGGTCCAGGGAGGATGCCATTTCAGCTGTGCTGTGTGCTGCGCTGTATATGGCCGAGATGACAAAATTCTGCTTGACTTGACTTGACATCATAATCTCAGTTTTCACTAAAGTAAAGCTTATCATTCTCAGTCATTATACAGTTTGTCTTGAAGATGAACTTACTGATATGAACACGGCTTGATTACCAAATTAATCCATATCTGATACCACCCAGAACTCCTGGAACATTTGTATATTAGGCCTAACTCTTAAACTGTAAAGAAATTATATACTGTAAATAATTTCATAGACCATTGAATCTGGTTACCCTTGACTCATTTTAAACTGTATGTGTCTCTATTCTGTGTGCTGGCCAGAGGAGGATGGGCTCCCCCAGTGTCTTGGTTCCTCCCAAGGTTTCTTTCTTCTGGTCACATCATTAGGGAATTTTTACTTGTCAATTGGGGGTTTGCTTGCCAATTGGGACTTGCTCATTGGGGGTTTAGGCACAGATCTCTGTAGAGCCGCTTTGAGACTATTTCTGATTGTAAAAAACGTGAATTTGAACTTAACAGCCATATGAGATTTTGAACAATTTTAGACAAAATTTGGCTGGATTGGGTATATTTTGAACTGGGTAGCTGTGAGTTGACCATTTTAGTCAAGCTGATTCACAATACATTATATGTACTGGAGGTCTAGTAGGTGGTGACTGAAGAGTATCAACTCCTTAACTGATGAATTATTTCAGTATTTGGAGCGGCTGTCTGTATCTTCCAATGCAATTTCTCTGTGAATGTTTAGTGTACATGACCAGGTACCTCAGAGAGCTTTTTCTTCTGTGTGTAATCTGTGACTGTTGGATCAGAATACTGGCCATAGTTCTCATTCAAACAGCAGAGCTGCTCTTTTTTTATCTTAATTCTCACATCCTTGTTCGCCAACACCTGAAGATGGTTTGAAATTCATATTTCTCAGTTTGATTTTCACAGCTGTCATCATGTCTGTGAATATTTTATTTATAATTACCTGTGTCTCAGGGCTTGTGGCAGAATAGTGTTTAGGATAGCGCTCTGTGGATCCAACATGAAACAGTTCAAAACCTGGCCAGTAGAGGGGGCAAGATGGAAGCAGTGTGCTGTTATGTTTCTGCCTGGCTATTTGGCATCCTTTTCACACAGCTCTAAGCTCTAACCAGTGTATATCACTTCACAGTAGAACAGCACACCTGAATAACTGCTAGGATGCATGCCAATGTCTACATATGTTAGCCCAAGACTAAACCTCTCTCCATATACCTTGTACTCAAGGTGGCAAAAACAGTCTATGATGGATTAGCCATTTTCTTTAGAATGCAGAAAAAAACAAAATAATCCATTTCAAAGTAATCCATTCTCACTGATCTTTTTTTCTGAGCTGCTCTTTTAAACCCTCTTTGTTTAACTTACTGTCCTTAATAATATATGTGCCATTCTTTTATATAGCTCCTTTGCTTTCCTCCATCTACCCACTGAGACATGTTTATCAGATAATTATCTTGCAAATTAATCCTGTTCATTAATAATGTTGTTTGATGCACATAACACTTTACAGCCCACGCTACCCCCTTATATCACAAAATGCAAACCTTCTTTCCTTACCGAGGATAAGAAACTCTACAGTTGGTGGCAGGTCCTTCTCCTACATGGCTCCAATCTTCCAACCAATGTCCAGGATTCTGACACACTCTGTCAGTTTAAGTCTAGACTAAAAACCTACTTATTCAGGTTAGCATATATCTAATCATCTTAGTCAAAGAGGTTGAGCTGGTAGACCATGGTCATGGAGTGTTTTGGATAACTGAATGTTGATGCTGTCTCCTCTGTATTCACATGCGATCACTTAAGTTTGTTGACAATGGAATGGAGAGCTGCTTCCTGCCTTTTGTTTTTTGGGTCAACGCTGCATTAAATAGAACTGCCTTAGCACTACTGCTGCACTTGAATCAGAATCAATGCCATTCTAAAACATTTCAATTTGATTAAACTTTGTTTCCTCCCTTCCTTTATCTTCACTTCCTTGCCCCAACACTGGGGTATCCATTTTGAAGTCTACAAGGTTGTAATCCCAAGCATCTGCTCCCAGAATGAGGCCCATATACTTCTGTCCCTCCTGCAGGCCCCTGTTCTGAGCCAGCAGCCAACCTGTGATGCTACTCAACCTGAATACAAACCAAGAACAACCTGTCCTTTCTAGTCATGCCAAAATCTCAGTTTTAACTATAGGAAAGCTAATTACTCTCAGCCACTATATGGTTGGTCTTAAAGACAAACTTACTGATATGAACACTGCTTGGTTATCAAATTAATCTACATCTGATACCACCTAGAACTCCCAGAACCTTGTATATTAACTCTTTTAAACTGTAAACGTATCACTGTATACACTTTATGCTGTATACTGTAAATAGTTGTATAGACTATTGAATCTGTTTACCCATGGACTCATTTTAAACAGTAAATGTATATTTTCTGTGTGCTGGCCAGAGGTGGATGGGCTCCCCCTGTTGAGTCTTGGTTCCTCCCAAGGTTTCTTCCTCCTATTCGCTCCATTAGGAAGTTTTTCCTTGCCACTGTCATCTTGGGCTTGCTCACTGGGGGTTTGGGCACTAATCACTGTAAAGTTGCTTTGAGACAATTTTGACTGTAAAAAGCACTATACAAATAAACCTGAACTTGAACTTTGTTAAATATGTACTACTCCTTACACTTCATGCTACAAACATATCTCCTAACTCTTCTCTTCTATGTTTGTTCCCCATCAGTTTACATATTTTTACTTTATCATCATTGTCATTAAACTCTGTTAAACAATATTTCTTGGGTTGCATAATCCCCTGCTCAAAAACAGAGAACAGTTTTGTTGTGTGTAAATTCTTAGGTCACATTTTTCTCCTTTTAATCCCCTCAGGCACAAACCTCTGTTTGTCAGTAAAGCTGGCCTGCTTCTGCCCTCGTCATGGTTACTATTTGATTTGTGTTGAGGAGTGAGCCTGACTAACTGACAAACTTTTGTGTTTTTCACCATTTATTCTAAGTAATGTGATGTCATCCACAAGCATTGACACTTTTAGATGTCCAAATCAGTATGATATGTTACATGTTAGCTCAGATTTTCGCTTCAGATAGGTGAACTTAGTGAGAAAAAGAACTGATTAAGCATTTAAACCACTCAATATCGAAGTGCGTTTTCAAGTTCTTAATTACAGCAGCACATCGCTAGGTGTCAGTCTCGGTCAGAAGTTTTCCACCATTACTTGTACATGACAAACTTCAACGGGAGTTACCATTCAAAATCTTTTTTTTCCCCCCACTTGGGTTATGTTAATGAAGTTATCTGCAGTTGTAGGGTGAGCAAGTATGTTTAGGTTCAGTTACTGATTATTTTATAGGGTGTGCATTGTGCATTTTTTTTTGGAAATCATACCGCCATAATCGGGGAGAAAGTAAAAAGACTGGGGAAGAAACTGACTCCTGCATAAGTTTGTCCTGTCGAAATAGTGACCTCTCCATCATCTCGTGGCTTTTGTTTAAACCCAGAGCTGCTCTTGTTAGCTCGTGTCTGCGGCATTAACTTTTGTGTTTAGTTCTCTTTGAAGTCAACCCTGCACAAACTAAATCTTAATTCCTTAATAGAAACGTCTATGGATGTCTGGCAGTTTCTGACGATAAACATTGTTTACAAAATACGTGGAAATGGCTAATATAAGGCAATAGGCCTATAAGGCAAATTATAAGCGTAAGCATTATAAGCATAGCGCCCCCAAATCGTCAAAGTGACCACAAAGAAGCCACGTTAACGCTGATTGCTTTGGCTCCTTAGTTAATGTTTCCCAGACCGAGGTGACGAATGACCACAAACGTATGGAGTGACCAACGATCGCTCTAAGTGCTTAAACCCTACAAGATCATTTGCCGCAATGCGTTTGTACTCAGAGGAGTCTCTGAGCCTGTGGTTCGAAACAAACTTTAGCCTACTCTGTATCAAGCGCATGTAAAACTCAGAGAAATCGAGGCCCAAATCGTTACAAATTAACCTCATGTTTCAGACTCCACAGAAACAAACAAATCATTTCGCAATAAAGCTACATTAAAAGGACACTTTAAATACAAGTATATGAAAACAATTTAAATGTATACATCGTCACGCAAATTTAATTGGAGCGAGCCTTTACCTCACAAAGCTACCGTCTCTACGACAGCTCACCCAAGTCTACGCTCTCCCCACATATGACCTCAGCAAGCAACCTAATCTGGGGTCAGCCAAACTACTGGGTTAACCACGACTGGTGTTTAAAATACAATAGTGTGACTTAAATCTGAATCTACTTTTTAGGACTGGGGTAATTAGAGTACCTGGGTTTGTGTGTCTAGTTATACGTCATGATCTTTCGTCACGGCACATTCATTGAGTACGACGGAGCTATTGTTGTGCGCATGAGCACAAAGTTCATATTCCGCTGGGGAGGACTCGGTAGGAGAACTTAGCAAACTGCAAAAGTAGGAACGTCGAGCGACCTGTGAGCCTGTGTGCGTCTACCAAAAACGTATAGAAATACGATTATTTTTTGATAGAACAGAATTATCGCAGCAGTATCGGCAGCAGCAACATTTAAAGGCTTCATTTCCCAGATCAACTTCACGGCACGCTCGCAAAGCATTTCAAAACAGCTTGCACCGAGAGGGTAAGTCAGTCAAATACACTAAGTTGTGACAATTTATATCAAGAAAACTTGGTGTAGCTGTGTAGACAAACAAGTGCAGGCTCTCATCAGCCCGTATTTACTTACAGCCGTGTGACACAGAGTTGAGTTGTATTTTCTTAAAATGTACCAAAGTGCTTTGTCAGTGCAGTCTCATTTTAAACATGCTCTTGTTGTAAAAATTGGATTTCGCGAATTTCCATAGCGCAGGTCGGATGTTTAAGCTGATATTTGATATGCTACTTGTGGTGCTCTCTCTTACTCACACACACACACACACACACACACACATTTCGTCAGAGCACATGAAAAACGTTGTCTGTATATTAAAGCTTTGTTGCCGAACTTTGAATACCCTGGTATGACTACACGTGTCGAATAATGTTGTTTGAACCGTCACACCTGATATTTATAACGGTGTGAACATTCGACATGTCATGACTTTACGCCACATTTCATCCTTCACAAGAGTACATGTTTCTTCAGTCTCGGATGGGTGCCAGTTACATAAATAATAAATAATCATAAAAAAACTTAATTGACTCCTTCAAAATTAAGGGCATCTGGGTTGATATTTGATTGCACGATGATGTTCCATAGAGACCTTTGCATTCTCGAATGTTAAAATATTTAAGATGGGGAGCATTTTTGTGTGAAGCAGTGTTACCCGTTCGTAACCTGTCAGTATTGGATAATACGCAATGGTTTTTCTTAAAGAAAAAAGTATTTACATGTACAGTGTGTGGAAAAAAAGTGACATGAAGTCATTGATTAATATTGTGCCTTGGAGGAGTTGCAGGCATTGACTCTTGACACAGTGTGTGAGAACTGTGTGTGATAACACAGTGTTTGGTAATGTCACAAAAGCCACAATGTGTATGAGTTAAAGGAATTGTCATCTGCTCTGAAATATGAGGGTGAACAGGAAGCCACTCTTGGGAATATGTGAAGCCAGGGAACTTGTCTTTCTTTCAAATGTCATTCCGTGGACGCCTCCACCTAACATTTCAACAAGAAACAATTCAGAAGTGCTCTCCCAGAATTGGTTTCCAGTGTGCTGTGACATCCATCTTAAATCAGAGGCTGTGTCTGCCGGGGGGTGGGAAATTTTTGAGGAGAATCATGAGAGAATTTGGTCCATGCTCGAGGTGTTCAGTGTGTTCCGCTTTGTTCTGAAAGAGGAACGTATTTGAGAGGAGAGGAGAGAGTCCTGAAACGTTTGAATGATGAAGATTTCTTAAACATTCTCTCAGCTATGAAATAATTGCAAAAATCTCTTTCATATGTCTTTTTGCCCCTCATAAGGCAATTTTCTCATATTATTTTGGTATAATAAGATTGTTTCCAGCCAGCAACAATGGACTGTCCCCAAATACCAGTCACTGGAGTGCAAGAGTTTATTAGTTTGCAATTTACTCACAGAGTTTATTTTTGACTCCAAGTCTAATGTTGAGTCCAGAGATGTTCTAAGATCTCTCAAGGTTAAAATCTGTTGAGACCTTTCTTTTGATTTTTAACTTGTTCGTTATCTGAACTCTTACACAGCATGTTCTGTCTGTTATTTATCACTAACATTCTTTCTTCAGTTCTTACTCTTTGTGCTAAAATAGATTGCTGCTATTCCAAAGTGTAGTGCTATGTTCAAACCCTTGAGAATGCTGATTCGTGGTAGAATAGTGCTCTTTTCCTTTTCATTTAAAAAGAGTGTATATAGCAAGGGAAAACAGCCAGCATGTCCCTACTCCTGCATAAACATAGAAGAATGTGTGTTGGGTTAACTACCGTGTGTACATGTGGCTGCAGGCACTTCATTTTCACTTCACTGAGAAAGCTTTACACACAGGGATCAAAGCATAGCAGCTTCCACTGAAGGAAAATCTTTCCTCTCTCTCACTCTCTAGCACGCTCTGTCTCTCAGGCTATTAAAAAAGCAGCCTGATCCTCCTTGTTTACCTAGAGGAAATTACTTCCGCTTTCCTGCTTGGTTAGGACTGTTTGCAAATCTAATCTGTCCTGCTATCAGTGTAACTCTGTCATGCCCCTCACTCAAAGAGCTGTCCACACACCACCCTCTCCAGGCTGGGTCCCAACGTGGAATCGCTGTCTGATGGGAAAATCCCCTACGTTTGGTTAAGAGAGAAAGGGAATATGACCATTTAAAAAAAAGAGTATTGCTGTCCTTATTTTTCTTTGATTTGTTTATTCTGTTTGTGTGTTTCATAAGGAGAGCTGAAGGGTTGATCTGGAGATACAGGAGAGACTTCGGTAAGCTCTGTGCCTAAAGGACTTCCTGAGTTTTTGGGATGTTGGCCATCTGTGAATGTTCACAGATTAACCTAAGAGCAGTTATTTAGACAATCAAAGTGCTGGTGCAAACTTTAAACACATTGTTGATTCACCACTAGCTCATTTTGTAAGACTGACCCAGAGTCAGTGAGTGCGCTGGGAAGCAAAGGGACTCAGTTTGTAAGACTGACCCAGAGTCAGTGAGTGCTCTGGGAAGAAGAGGGACCCTGGCCTAGACGTGCTGGGAAAACACACGCCGTGTTTATGAAAAAACCACAGCAGCCCGGCTGTCTTTCACAGCATTGCAGTTCTGACTGTAATTGTTCAGTGTTGAAAGCAGTGATTGTCATAGCAGTTTCCACAGTGTAGCCAGCTTACATTTAGCTTAGCTTTGTCAAATTAGACATGTCTAGCATGTCACTGCAGCCACAAACAGAGTTTCAGAGCCTATGGCCCCATGTAGGCTGTAAAATCAGAAGCCCACTGTGAGATATGGGGTAATTTGGGTAAACTTGTTTTCTACTATATACACTTCACCTTCTTTCGGGTGCAAACACTCTTCACTAAAGGTGTATGTTTGGGGAATTTCCATAGTAACTAGGGATGATGTAAACATGTGACCTGGTCAATGATCATACGTGAGGCATGTGACACCACTGGACATGCTGGTAGGACTGAGTTTGCTACAGACTAACCTTGGGCACAGAGAAAGTTGTATGTATCGTCGGCCGGACTCACCTGTGCCCGCTGACATGACATGGTACAGCAGTCAGAGGCTGCTTTGACTTGCTCTCCTCAATGGGAAGTAAAGGAACAGACCTTGCTGAGAGTGTATTTAATTCCATTTCTTGCCAGCAGCTTTCTCTGTATAGTTCGGAGTGTCTTGGGGCTATAATTAACTTACAAATTTTATCAAAATATTTTTTCGCTAGGGATTTTAATCACAGTAAAAACTGAGATCTGAGTTTGTGCTAAATCAGTAAGGATTAAGATGCAGTGGAGATAAATGTTCAGCAGAAGCAATGAATTTTTTCTACTCTGTTTCAATTTTCATCCATCAACAGGACAGTTTTATTGTTTGTTATTTTGTGAAGACCCCTCTCATGAGCAACAGTGCAGGAGTCATCCTTAAAGAAATGCATTGAACAAAATTTTCCCTGGCTGTCAATTCAATCACAATTCCCTGTTGATACAAACTGGTGTGATAAAGCCAGACTGATGGCTAGTGTTTCCCTGTCAAGTCACTTTTAGACTGCTTTAACTGAAGTGTCTGTGTATTAGTTGAGAGACACTTAGATTTTACAGGGGTACTGTAATGTGGTGTTGAGGGTGTATTCCTGTCCTTAGAACACCATCAGAGATTATTTTTTTCCTGAGTGAGTCCAGTGGAAGCATGTGTCCCTGAGGCCCTGCCCACGGCACTCTGATTGGCAGGAGTGAAGGGCCTTTTGTCCAGCAGATAGGGGCCTGCTGGTGCAATAGGCTTTGAAGTCTGAGCCCTGAGAGTGTAGTCCTTGTCAGGGACATCTGTCAGAGAGCTGAACTAGGCTTTTGTATGTGTGCAGTGTTCTCTTTTTCCCTCAGACAACTGCTTCTGATGGACTACTCCTACAGGCTTTTAGTATAGACGATAACACTCACTGAAAACAAACAGGGAAGCAGTGTAATAATGCTTCGCAAAAGTTGCATCCAACAATACTCCCAATACTCGTCTCAAGTGCTAGCTCCCAGTTCTCACTTGCAATGCCTGTGTCCAGCACTAGCCGTGCTTGACTGGGAGTGAAGAGTTGTGTATAAATTCCAGTCAAGTGAGTGCTTCATTAAAGATATCTCTAATGGCCATCTCAGCATCAGCTGCTTTGTGAGAATCAAGCATGTGTTTTTCTTCAGTAGAAAGCCCTGATTCACAGTGACCTACTCATCTCTGCAAGGATGCATTGTAAAAGTTGAATATGAGTGTGGTTCACATGTTTGAACCTAAGGGTGAGAAGCTGACAGAGAAGAGAGACTGTAGCATGCCATGGCAGCTGTGATTACATCCTGTAAAATCTCTCACCCCTCAAAGCAGTCGTTTTTGTTCTCTGTATTATGAAGCTTTTGTTTCCACAGACCTGACATGTCAGAGTTTAATCTCATAGTTTAAGTCATTTCTGAAAGAATGGGCCTTTACCTATTGCTGTCTGTTTTAGTCTGCCCTCCTAAAATCAGGCTAATACAGAGAATCATGTTAAATGCACTGATATATTTAGTGAGAAGTTATGCATAAACATTTTCCTCTGATTTATTCATGATCAGACAAATGGTCTTGAGTTTTTCCCTGTTACTGTAGAGTTTACTTCTCCCTGATGTTGTAGCCAACCCACCTCAGGAGTTCACTGTGTTGACAAACCTTGGGGGATGTGAGGATGTATGAGTTTTAACCTGCAGTGAGTTGTGTATGTGCTGCTTTGTTTAGCCCCCAAGGCCTGTGCCACCCCAGGGCCCCAGTTACTGAACAGGCAGTGTCCCGAGCCTGTCCTGAGTGAGGGGTGGGTTGGTGGATAAATGTATAACTTAAGTGAGTTAGTCTTTTTTCTCACACTAAGTTATCACGGTGGCTCTTGCTGGAAGATGTCCAAGAAAGGCAAAATTTCCCATGTAGGATGTTGGCCAGATAGATACTAGATTACTGGTTTCATCCCATGCCAAGCACCACCGTGAAGACCCCAGAACTAAACTGCCCTCTAATTCTGCCCTGAAAAGATCACTCCTGGGCTGCTCTGCTGTGACTGCTTGACGAGACATGTTTTAATTGGCTGTTTCGATAGCTCCTTGCAATGGAACATGGTGAAAAACATGAGTTTGGGAGAGAGCAAATGCAGCATTAAGTTAGTCATTAGCTCTGTTCTCTGCCTTGTTCTGAAACCTTTCCTGGCTCTTATTGAAGGGTCTGAAATAAAGTGAGGAAAAGATAATCAGAGGGTGGCTGGGCTCAACTCAGCTGCTCCTTTGGTTTCTAGGGAATGGAATGCACAAGCCATGAGTGGAGCTGGTAAATTCCAAATTTCAGAATTGCGGCAGGAACAGACAAGTCCCAAAAGTACAGTAGATTCTTTTTTTTCCCCCTGAGGTGCAAAGTGCAAATTTGACTTGTTATTCAAATATTCTGATGTTGTACCTTTGTTTTTAGTCTTTGTTTGGCTGGGTAAGACATTGCAAAACTCATGTTAAACATGATTTCTCAACTGAATCCAGTTTGTATTTTGTAAAAAGTATGTTTTTTGAGCCACAATACGTGCTGAATGTTTTTAGAGACGCTTAAGTTGTAACTTCTATTCATTCTGCCTGTGCAACTGTTACAAAAAGTTGAGGGAGTTGTTTCAATGTATGCCCTCCATAATGGGCTGAGAGATGACCCAGGCCTCAGGTTAGCGTGGAGTGCTCTGTAGGAAACCCAGTTCTTACAGAAGACCCTGTTCACTGGTCACTGGAGGCTTCAGGTTTCAGCTGGGAGTGTTTCCTGCTGACTTCTTGTCTGTGCTTAGGTTACCACTGTGTGTGTGTGTGTGCATGAGCGCACAAGTGCACGTGTATGTGTGTGTTCGTGCGTGTGTGTTTTTGCGTGTGTGTATGTTCACGTGTGTGTTCGTCAGGGAGTGAGGCAAGCTTGGACTGGCGCCTGTGTCTCACTGTCCTGTTGGCTTTTCCAGTGTTTGGGTGCGGTGTGCATGCTTTTGCCATGTGGTAACACAGATAGGGGAGAGCTGACAGAGGAAATCCTAGTGCTGCAGGGGAAGTGCTGTTTTCCCTCTACACTTATCAGCACTGAAAGCCCACAGAAGGTCAGGGTAAGCATAAGGACTCTCACTTTCCTTTGACTCATTTGATTTTAGTGATTTGGTGTGAGCAAACCCACACAGAATTAAACAAAACGGCTTTTATCTTAACTCCATTCCCTTAACCTCTTTTTTTCTGTGAAGAGCAAAGTCTACAGTCAGACTTGAACCCTTGACTTGTATCACTTGCATGTTTCCATCTCATTAAAATTTTTCTGAAGAGGCTTCTCTATAGTTGCTTCTTCTAAGGCTGGATCCCTGCTATTTTCTTGTCCCCCTTATCTCAATCTCTCTCTCTCACACAGGCATACACACACACACTCACACTCACTTTCTCATTTCCTTACTGTAGAGGCCACAGTAAAATGTATCTGTGTGCTAGTGTGGCCCATACTGTCTGAGTCTGCAGTTGTCAGCACATCCTGCACCTCCCTCTCTCAACTTAACGCCTGTAACCTCCTCATTGAGTGAACAATCTGCTTTAATTACAAAACAACTGATATGAATGTGAAAACACACCAGATTGCTTTTGAAACAAGAGGGCGCTTTTTACTAAATTGCAACTTTTTACTGATCTGGAGCGGTAGATTGTTTCCTGTCACAGGCAGATTTTTTCTTCTATACTGTGATGTCTAATTGCCTTTGGGAAGAGTTTTTTTTTCTAGCCAGTGGGAGTTTGCCACTGCACAGATCATGTGGGAGGCTGTGGAATGTGGAAAAGAAGGGATATCCCAGGATAACCCTAATCACTCACCTGCAGGCTTTTCTTAAATGAAATTCTCATTCAGATTCCACTGAGTAAGGTTTGGAATGAACTCCTGCGTTATTATATCTATGGTTGTGTGATACACTTTCATGCGGAGCATCTGAGCAGATCCTGCAGTCTATGTGAATCTGTAGGGTATCTGTGTGCTAGCATCAAGCGAGTTAACCGCTCGCTCTTACAGGACAGCCCACTGCTGTACCTGAGCAGTTCTGTGAGGACTATTGCTAATCTGTACAGATATGTTTTTGCAAGGGAAGTGCCCAGTGTTTGTAAAACCTCTCTGGATTCAGGAGCCTGTGCTTCAGAAACTTCCTAAAGAACGTGAGCGTTTGCATGTGTAATGGCAGTGTGTCTCAGGCACAGTTTGGTTTCACCTCGACATGTCAGGGTTTTAGCATGTTTGGCATGAGCTGGTCTAAGTCTTTGCTCATACTGGAACCTCTCACTTTACTGTTTTCACAAATGGGGCAGAGTTGCCATAGTAACAGGTTTCCATGTAGTTGTATCTCCTGATGCACTGTCCTCATCACCAATTCTGCTTTTGTCAGAGAGCAGAGGAGTAAATGAGTCTTTATACTAGGGCTGCCCCCTAATAGTCAACCAAACTGTTAGTACATGAAAAGAGTCTTAGTCGACCAAGTTTTCATTGGTCGGTTAGTCGCAGGAAAAAAAACCCCCTCAAACTCCATTTGGGAGCCGAGCGTGTAAAGGATGAAACGAAAATATTTTTTCCATTTAGTTTAACAAAAGGCTGTTTTTTATGTATCATTTGTTTTTTTAAGTTATTGTGTTGGTGTTACAAATTCATAAGTTGTGTGATGGTATACTGTCTTTAAATAAATTAACAAAATGTTCAGTCTCCTTGCTGGTTGTTTGGACACATTCAGAATCATTACTGCTTTTGCTGTTAGAATTATCGTTAACAGGCAGCTTGCTCCGTGCATGCATTCATAAAATTTATATTTTAAAGGCTCATTATTGCAGTTTTGTATTTCTCTGTAATGTAGCACAATGTTAACAATGATGCTTATAACATTCTTTCTCAGCCCTGGAAATCAAACCATTTTCTCATGCCCCACAAATATATATATATTTAAATTAACATCATAAACACGTGACAACTAGTTGGCTAATGGCTTGAAGTAACGACTACTGGTTGACTGGGAAAATCTTTGGTTGGGGGCAGCCCTACTTTACACAAGAATGTCATCACCTTACATGTTGCGTGTGTAGGGCTCTTCTCATGAAATAATTCCATTGAATATATCACATAAATTGTGATTTATTTCATGGAAATAATAAAACCATCTGGACTGAACTCTTTAGATTTAAAACAGTATGTATCAGGAAAAAAAATGAAAAAAGACTTTGTACAAAGAAGTGCTGAAGCCTGATTGGGTATCACATGAGTGTCATTGGTAGTCAGTCTGTCAGCTCTCATATCTGCAAGGAGGAAGTGGTGAGGCAGGCGTGGAGGTGGTGAGGCAGGCGTGGAGGTGGTGAGGCAGGCGTGGAAGTGGTGAGGCAGGCGTGGAGGTGGTGAGGCAGGCGTGGAGGTGGTGAGGCAGGCGTGGAGGTGGTGAGGCAGATGTGGAGGTGGTGAGGCAGGCGTGGAGGTGGTGAGGCAGGCTGAGCTTGTTGTAGTCTTGCGAAACGCTTACACATGTTAAAACATGATTTCTGGTAGTTTAGTGTGAGATGTTTATTACATTTTATTATCACAGTTTGTTTTTTGGTCAACTACAGTCTTACAGAAAGATAATTATTCATGAATCTGACTCTAACATTGAGTGTTTCAGTCTGGCTCTGAGGCAGCGCAGCTGGATGGCTGATGACTGGACTGCGGCCTTTGTTCATTCTGGATTCAGTGTGAAAAAGAGCATAAACAGTACGGATGGTCAGGCCAGAGAAGCAAAGGGTGATGACTTAATTGAAAATTCCTTGACTTCAGGGCTTGGCAGGAATGCCCTTCTGACAGATCAGTCTCCTGCTGGCAGAGTGCTGTCGGGAACAGAAACATCCGTCTGTTTTGAATGAGTTTACAGACAACAGTGGAGCTTTAAGTCTGGAGTCCACAACTTTAACCAAGAGATTATACTTCTGATCACGGAGTTTTAGGATTGAAGAATATGAGATTAGATATCACTCTGAAGAGGTAATAAAATGAGAGAGTCAAAAAGTCTTTCTCAGAATTTTTTTTCTTCTCCAAAGCACGTTACCATAAAGATTAGTTGTTAAGGGAGTGGGTTGACACTACATTTTTACTGAAAGTACATTTGACAGTCTCTGTACTCCAGCCTACAACCATAAACACTTAAACAGCATAAGCAGTATCATAAACAGCACTTTAAAAAAAGTAAATAAATAAATAAAGAAAGCTGATGTAGAAAGCTGATTTTAATGCTAAGTTGCTGTCTACAGATTGGTGCTCTGTGTGATGTTGAACACAGTACAACACTGGCAATTAATCTCTCTACTGAACACAGTACAACACAGTACAACACCATACAGCACCGGCCCTTAATCCTTCTGCTGAACACCATCCAACACTGAACCTTAATCTCTCTACTGGCCACCGCACATCACTGGCCCTTCATCTCTACTGAACATCGTACAACACTTAATCTCTCTACTGAACACGGTACAGCTCAGGCCATCTCCTCTCTGAGACTTAATCTTTCTAATGACCACATCCGGTGCATATGTCTAGTCTGACAAACTCTGTGTGTGTGTGTGTGTGTGTGTGTGTGTGTGTGTGTGTGTGTGTGTGTGTGTGTGTGTGTGTAGTCTAGCGAACAGATGGTGAATGTGTAGTTTATCAGTCATGTGGCTGCTGGGTCCCTGTTCAGTCAGATGAGTCTCTTTCGAACAGTCACTCCTGCTAGGTGGGCGAAGCACCACAATGTCATGAATCTTTATCCAGTTTGGTCCTGTTTTGACAGCGTTTCTGACCTTTGCAAATCCAGGGGTGTATGTCAATCAAATAATGTATTGGAATCAGTGTGCTGGTTCTGTTGATTGCTCTTTAGTAACACCTAGTGGTGATTGCAAATAACTTTATTGAACAGGAAGTGATATAACAGAGTATATTCAGGATAACAGGAAGTAGTGCCCAGGAGCTTGCCTTTTTTCCATTTTCTCACGGAGTGAGCATCACAACATTATAGTCCTTTTAATCCTTTGCCTTAAAGTTCACGAACCGGCTTCATTCGTAAGTCATTTGCTATTTATAGTTATATTAACATGTTTATGTGACTGTTTCATGGGCACAGTATTTTGGATGATGGAGAGTTTATTGTTAACTGCATATAGATGTATTAGTGTTTGGTGTTTGAATCTTTGGTGCTTGTGTTAAGGATATGTACTGCTATGTTTATATCTTTATTGACATACTTACCTTCAAACATCTGTTTACACTGGTTTATGTCAATAATCTTTCCTCTACTGATGTATGAGAGATGTTTAGTACGAAGGTGCTCACCTGTTTGTATTTTTGTGTTTGTTTTCTTAGTTTTACAAACAATATTTTCCTACAATAAATCCTGCCAAATACAACAACCTGTCTGTTCCTTGGAAGATGCAGTGTTGGAGAAAATAATGTTTAGCTAGCTGTATAACTGAAAATACATTGCCTGCGACAAGTTTTAGTGAGGACAGCATAAATATATTAATGTATCTGTGTAGCTAGATTTTTAAAATCTATTTATTTATTAAGATTTTTAGCGTGTTCTTAAGGCATTATGAAATGTTGCCTGCACTCTAGGGCTTGTTATTTAATTTATGATAGTGTTCTGGTAGGCGTTTTAAAGCTCGAACATGCCCATGTGACTGGGGTCTGACTGTTGTGTGCTTTTTCAGCTGTGTTTGGTGTTTACTGGAGCTGGTTTATTTGAGGTTTTTCATTGCAGGGTGGGAGAGACCAAATGTTTGGAGTGTCACTGTGATATGAGAGGAGAGAGACTCAGAGTGATTCTGTCTGTCCAGCCCTCTTGGGCCTGAGATTAGTTATGCTAACCCAGAGCTTCCTGCTGAGGGAAGGGCTCCCTCAGCCACACTCCCTCTCCCAAACAATACAGTTCATTATATGCATGAGGGAATCCTTATATTGTCATAACCCTATGACTTCATGACCCCTGCTGTCAGCCACAATGATGAGAATACACAGATATCAGCATTACAGGGATCAGCGCTCACAGGAGCGCTTTCCTTAACTGTCAGCCCATGGCTTAGATTCAGCCAAGTACAAATGGTCTTACTGCCAACGGTAGACATGTAGTCCATGTAACACATCACTTTTGGGTCACGGGTAGCATTTGTTTTGTTGACTTCTCATGTGTTTTGCTCAGTGAAACGTTCCTCTTTAAGTTGCTAAAATGTGATCTGAGCCTTGTAGCCCTTTTTCACCGCCGCGGTACCAGTGTCTATGTCTAATCCAGAACTGTTTGCACACATTTCCACCGAAAAAAGACTGGTGCCGGTGTCAAAAAGCTGGCATTGGCGCGGCTCCTCAAAATTGCTGGTCCAAAAGTTGGAACTACTGGCGTTAGTGACTACGGAAAGGGCTACCACAAGAAATTCACTGCCAATTTGTTAAAACATGAGCAAAAGCAGCAGCAGCGAGAGGCTTCTCGAAAGCAGAGGAAAGGCGAGCCAGCAATGGTCCGTGGAAGAGACCAATGCTTTGTTGGCACTCTGGGCCTCCACAGAAATGCAATAGAAACTGGCAGGAACTGTGAGGAAGAAGAGGGTATATGAGGAAATAGGAGCAGAGCTCGAGATGGCTGGCTTCAGTAGAACAATGGGACAAATCATAAACAGACTGAAGAAGGTAAAGAAGGATTATAGAGATCATAAAACTGTCGAAAAATGGTGCAGGATGGAAGAAATTAAAAACCGGGCTAAATATTGATTTACTGGATAAAATAATCAGTCAAAGACCAGATAACCAAGTGACCGGCACATTAAATTCAGCGACTGCAATGCTAGAAGGGATGTGCGAATCGGACGCTACATCCTCGTGTGACCCTGGTAAGTTTTCATTTTTTTCTATCAAGTACCGAGCGTAAATGATTGTTTTACCCATAATATAGTTTATGCTGTACAACAGAAACAATTTCACTTGCTGTTTTATTGCATGTGCAGTAGGGATGTACACAAATACAAATACCTCATACTAATATCTGCAAATATTGCATTCTACCACACAACAAATATCCTCAGCCCTGAGAGATGAGTGGAACGCAATTGTAATCATCAAACACAATGTACAAGACAATTTATATATTTTGTACAATATACCGATAGTTGACTCGTTGAATGCCCCTAATGTGCAGTAACTGTGAGGTACATTATTTACTCTACATAAACACTAATTTCATAATCATTTTGTGTTTTAAGACATGTGATGAAGACAGCAAACCATTGCCTCCAACACCATCAACAAGCACAGGAATCAGAAGGGGTAAATACAGTTTACTTAATATAACACAGGCAACCTTTGATTATGTTCCCCAATAGCATACATGCTGGTTTCTTTTTTGTGCTGCAAGTGACTGCATCTACAATCCATGCTGGGAATTTCTCACTGAACAGTCATATTCCACACGTGTTTCCATAATACTGTCGAGTTGTTTTTGGACATTGTCTTCTGTGGTGTTTTAACTCAGGTCATGGAGAAAGATTATTTCATCTGACTATGTACATATACACAGGTGCTGTTGACAATAACATTGTATTTGAACTTACCATAGTCCTACAGATGAGTTCAAATAGGCTTTCTCACAGCAAAGCTTTACCTTGCTGGTAAATCAAATTAAAACTGCATTTTGATAGTGTGTCTTTTTGACAGGGAAAAGGAAGTTCCATCAGTAGGACCTGCTGGAGTATATGGACAGATCGGATGACAAGTTCCTTGAGCACAGTCAAAAGATGAATGAATTATTCTTAAACAGAATGGAGAGCACAACCAATGCTCTGTGTGTGTGTGTGTGTGTGTGTGTGTGTGTGTGTGCCTGCTTCTGAGTATGTGGTTGTGGGTGTTCATGGTAGTTCAGGTGTATACACAAATGTTATATATAAAAAAAAATATATATATATATATATATATACATACAAGTTGTTGTTTAATTTATTTAACTGAATACTTTATTTTGCACAACTTTTTTACATGTACAACTTTTATAAACATGTAAATGTTTTGCTC
This sequence comes from Chanos chanos, assembly GCF_902362185.1. NCBI lineage: Eukaryota > Metazoa > Chordata > Actinopteri > Gonorynchiformes > Chanidae > Chanos > Chanos chanos. The sequence goes on from NC_044495.1 coordinate 45,065,195, forward strand.
GATAATACAATATGTCCAAAATTTAAATGGTCTTTTCTACATCGTTCTGAAGTTTTGCAGCATCAGTCTTCTTGGGTATTGAATACTCCATTAATGCAGCTTGGACATCAGCACCTGCTTGCTGCCCATGCTCTGGTAAAGTGTGTACTGGTCTGGTAAAGCATGTACTGGGTGATGCATGTTCACATGCATGTCTGGGAGCTCTTCACAAAAAACAGTCACTATTCTCCTCAGAAATGCTGTGCAGCACACAGCACATAAGCATCATTTTCTTTATCGTGTCCACTTTGCAGTCATTTCTTTTTAACAGACACCTCCATTTTCCATTAAGCCTCCCAAAGGTTGTCTCCACAACTGACCGTGCGCTACTTATTCTGTAGTTAAATCTGTGCTGCTCTGGGGTCAGTCTTCCAGTGTCTGCAAGTGGTTTCATCAGCCATTTTTGCAGGGGATAAGCTGGGTCTCCAGTCAAAAAGTGTCTGTTATCATGTCCAGCAGTGTTCACTATGTCTTGACTTAATATACTTAATATTTTTAATAGCCCCCACACACTGTGGCACTCCCCAGTGAACGTTTCCATAAACATGCTATCATCAGGAACTGGGATGTATATAGGAAGGAACACTGTAATTACAGCAATAAAGAAGTCCTTCAAAGAGTTAAACACTGTGCTTATGCCCACTCCAAAATGGTGACTTCATTGTCCTCTATTCACTGTTGGTAGCCAGCTTCCAAAGTGCCATAGCAACTCAGTTTCTCACAGGTACGCACAATTGATAATTGGTGTTTCTTCTCCCGATTATGCGTCTGAGGCGGTGACATGACTCTGGAGAGACTCTGAAGTTTTGAATGAACTGCATGCGATTAAATCCAGGAACTGTCGTGTCCCACCAATGGCTTGTTTGTGGAAATGTCCAAACAACAGGAGATGCTCTTCTCCTGAGGAGCCACAAAATCTAAATAGTGAAAGGGAAAACATATGCATCAAGCAATTAGCAACTACTCATAATTGCAGTTGTAATGTATCTGCATCAAAACCATTGTTTGGCTAACAAACTCACAAAACGATACCTACCGTCATCTGGAACACAATCGTTGTCTGTTATGAATGCTGTTCGCGGTCTCTACACACAGGCAACCTTCAAATGCAAGATGTAATGACTTTAAAAGTAAATTTATAAAAAGCAAACAAAGCAGATGTGTTCCGTCCGCAGTGATTTTTTCCCCACGGAAATTACCCCAGCTTCTGCTACATAACTTTCGGTTCTCAAACCTGTTGAAATGCGGGCCGGTTCTCAAAAGGCACCAAGGCAGCGCTGGCTCTGCACCATCACTGGCATCAGCACCGTCCTGGTGGAAAAGAGCTGGGTGAATGTTTGCTCGTTAATTTCCAAGGATGACACATATTTCAGTGAATGAGCAGTTGAGAACAAGAGTAATGAAGAAAAAATTCCATTTCAGTTTTTTTTAAGCTTTTGTAACCAAAATGCTGTCTTAATAGTAATTTCATTCACAGGCTTAAGGGTAAAGACAAAAATTTAACCTTGAGCTGATGATAAAATCATTCAGTTCAGTTCCCCCTGTAAGATATTTTTTACTATAAGTATTGTCACAGATAGAATAGCGAGAAATGAATATTTAGAGAAGAACACCAAACAAACACACTGTTAAGCTAACAGGAATGCTCAAACACTTTGTCGTTCCAGCCCTACTCCTCTGCCTATAGGATTAACTGGAGAAGACTGTTTAGCTCCAGTACATTTACCTGCAGCCTTGACTTAACAAGTATGTTTCAATGTTTGTAGGGGTTTTTTGCACCTTTGCAAGGTGAATTGTATCATTGATGACTACGGCTCATGAAATGCATTCCGTGTGGATACTTTAGTATGTATGTATGTATTTATATGTAAGTTCTCTTGTGTACTTTTGTTGTCCTAAGGTTTGAGGGAGGGGTGTAGTTGAAATCCTGTCATTGACAGTTGCCGTGACAGGAGCTCAGATTTGTTCTATACATGTTTCAGATTATGGCAAATTCATTAACTAATCAGGTGGTTTGTCTTTCCTTTTGTTTGGTCATTTAAGAGCCTGGAAACTTAGCGCCAGTAGCCTACAGCATCTGTCCTAAATTGGAGAGTCCTTTAAGCACACACACACGCACTCACGCACACAGTGTCTTTTTGTGCATTCCTGTCTTTCCACACTCCCCCGATTCTGCACAGTCATTCTCGTTATTTGCTCACATGGAGTTGAAGTGGCACATCCCCGGTCCTGCTGTTTGCCACAGTGTTTGGAGGGTTACAGCAGGAGGCTCTATTCTGAGAAATGATGTCTTTGATTAGAGAATTAGAGGTGGAAAGTAGCATTAGGCAGGCTACAAATGAGTGTGTGTGTCTGTGTGTGGAGTAGTGTGGGTTCGTGGCTGAGGGTGTTTGGTGTGAAGGGAGACATGAATCATTACAGTGTGTAAATGGATTTCCATGAAAGAAGAGTGGAAACCTGATTCAACCTTTCACCCATTGCCTCTGCGTCATCATTGGCTTCCTTTGTTCTTTTCCACAGGAAGCTGTAAGATTCTGTTGTTGGGCTGTTGCGTTTATCCCAGTTGTGTCTGGAGTAGGACACAATTTGGGATGTGAGGACAGTGGAGTCTGTGTTAGTGTGGTTGTAATGGGAACCCCATACCCTGTACACACTCTCCTTTCCTGCATGTCACTGAGACTAATTCTTTAGCCATGACTCAAATGTCATTAGTGTGTGTGTCTGATTTTTTCTTCTTTTTCACTATCCCTCAATCTCTTTCCCTCTCTCTTTCTCGCACACATACACATACACCTGCCTCTCTCTCAGTTGTTTGCTGTCTAATTGTGAGATTTTGTGTTGGCCGTGGAAACAGAGCTGATTCTGAAGCTTGTGTCTGTTTGGGGACCTTAGTGTGTCTCTGCCAAAGTAATCAGGCTTGTGTTATGTTTTATATTAGCCACAGATTCCTTCCTGAACTAACTGGCAGCAGATTGTGTGCGTTAGGACTTTTAGTTGATGTTTTTCTACTCATCAACTGTCTCCTGTATTCCATCTCTGTCACCTGTATTTTCATCTCTGTCTCCTGTATTCCATCCTGCCTGGCATCCAAACAGAGAAATCCGCATTACCAGTTACCACTTGACTGCTGTGGAGGATCTGTTTAAAGCCCTCTGACTATGCGTGGCAGTGTACAGGCAGAACTATCTGTTTAATTTTATTGTTGTTGTTTTATTAAAAAGTTTTTGTTTTATTAAAGTGAAACATCAAATTAGTGGTAGAGAACAGGAGAAATATGATCTAAACTTGACTTGCCAACGTTGCTCTAATATGTTTGTAACACACTCACCAACGACACATTTTCTCTTTTTCCGTAAACTCAGGGGACTTCAATATGTTGCGGTGGATTAGTCTCACCTAATTCTCTCTCCTACATTCTCTCAGCCAGATGATTGCAAATGCATAAAGCTTATACCATGGGAACATGTTTCTCCACACCGCCAGGCTGCCAGGCCAGCATCGCTCTGGTCCTCCACATAACGCTGTCCCCAGATCTGTGTGTGGGTGTGTGTGTGAGAGTGTGATGTCCGTCTCATGAGTGGAGGAGCCGCGTAATCATTCCTGTCTGAGATCAGCTCACTGGGCCCCTCCTGGCTCTCCCACACTCCAGACAAAAGACTCCTGGACGGTCCTATCAGCTCTTCTGATTGGACAAAGAGCAATAGAAAGGTGCAGCACTGGGCAGAGCAGCTTGCAGAGTTAGTTGAAGAACAGATGGATGTGAATAAACACTGAAATACAAAATAAGAGGAGAGGGGTGGGGCCAGTGCTCATCGTACACCAGCTGCACTTAGACAGGAGGTCAATCTTATAATGCAGTGTGGCTCAAACACACTCACACACCCATACGCTCACGCACACACACACACACACATATATACACGTTTGTATTTATATCTTAGTGGGGTGTTCCCATTGACTCCCAATTTACCATAACTAAAGAACAGTAACCTAATTCTACCCCTAACCCTAACCTTAAACCTAACCAAAGAAATATTTTGACATTTTGTTTTCCCAGTAACAACAATATCTTTAAGGAAAAACCTTAATCACACATTTAATGTTGTGGGGTTCATTAAATGTCCCCATAAAACCACCACTTGTGGCTTTTTGTTCACTGTTTCCTGGGTGTCTGTTGTGTCACTGGTCAGGCTGAGTTTGAAGGCCCCATTCACAGAGGTGGAGAGGAGTTCAAGGGCTGGTTTGACGTGCCCACTCAGAGGGATGCTCTGAGTTTTTGTTGTGGTTATTTGTCCTGTCTAAGAGCAGCTGTGGATGCAGTGCCAGTATCAGGCAAAAACACTGGCCTTTTTGGAGAGAAAGCGTGGAATTGATTTTCTGTAGATTATAGTGAAGCATGGTTTGATGACACCATCCAAACCAATCCGGTCCAGTTTCCACAGAAAGACAGAATGAAACGCAACAACATGAGCTCTCAGGAAATATGACCACAATGTGTGCAGTGAAAGTCCACACACACACACACACACACACACACACACACACACACACACACACAGGGGGAGGCCTCACGTCTTTAATTAGCCCTCAGGCTGTCTCTTTCTCTCTCTCTTTCCCTCCCTCCCCCCTCTCTTTCTTTCTCTCTCTCTCTCTCTTTCTTTCTCTCTCTCTCTCCTCTGTCTTTTTAACTCTATTCTCTCTCGTTCTCTCTCCTCTCTCTCTCTCTCTCTCTCTCTCTCTCTCTCACAGATGTAATTACAGGGTTTGTGGGAGATTTAGCTCTGTGGACGCCAAGCGGACAGAGTTTGTGGGAGATTTAGCTCTGTGGATGCCAGGCGGACAGAGTTTGCTGTTCCATGCATTAGTCCGGAGTGGGCCCTCTCTCATTAGCACCATCATAACTGTTGAGGCTAAACTAAAGCCCTGTCTTCTGAGCAGAGCACTAATTAAGACTGACTTGTGTGTTTTAGTACAGGAATGTCTCTAGCTCTTCCAGGGCTCGAGCTTTAGACACACCCAACACAGCCACAAATAAGGAAGTCCCTTCTATTCACCAATGAAAATGGACTGGTCTTTTATCTGACTGTTATTATCTAACCGTGTACACACATACACGCTTACACACCTAAACCCTTTACCAGTTTCCTTGAGATTACACACCTAGAGGGATGTTATTATATTTTGCCTCTTTGTGAACAGATGTAATTAAATATATCTGGGTTTGCAGGTAGGCAATTGGGCTATTGGCCAAGTCCCCCAAACTCAAAAATTGCTTTTCAAATTGCTTTCACTCTGATCACTTAAGCAGCCTTTTTGTCTTTGTGGTCAGGAGAAAGGGAAAGTGGATGGTCTTTAAGAGTGAAAGAAGAGATAATTGAAATGTCATAAATATTATTTGATCCCTGTCTGTTACAGGTCACCCATGATCTCTCTGTACGCCTGTGGAGCAGGGAGTGAGAAAGCGTCATGTAACAGTTGCTTTTGTTCACTTTGTCACAAGGTAACACAGGCCGTTTAAGACAGCACAGAGCAAACAGGCAGTCTTTTAGCAGGAAAAATTTATCAACAAGAAGAGTAAAAGATTACGTGTCATTCAACCGGCACAAAAGGATTTAGGCTGCTGTATTCTATAAGTTAAATGATGGTTAAACTGATCAGGGGTCAGGAAGGACTGCATGGTTGGAGTGAGTAATATCAGTAAAAGCTGATCATAGGCTGGTGCAGAGAGCCGAGCTGTAAGGTGTGCTTGACTTTCCCGCCCTCTTTCAGAGCCCTCACTCCCCTTACTCCCCACACTCTCCACACTCTCCTCACTCTCCACGCTCCCCACACTCTCCACGCTCTCCTCACTCCCCACACTCTCCACACCCCCCTTACTCTCCACGCTCTCCTCACTCCCCACGCTCTCCTCACTCCCCACGCTCTCCTCACTCCCCACGCTCCCCGCACTCTCCACACTCCCCTCACTCTCCACGCTCTCCTCACTCCCCACGCTCCCCACACTCTCCACGCTCTCCTCACTCCCCACACTCCCCACACTCTCCACACTCCCCTTACTCTCCACTCTCTCCTCACTCCCCACGCTCTCCTCACTCCCCACGCTCCCCACACTCTCCACGCTCTCCTCACTCTCCACGCTCTCCTCACTCTCCACGCTCTCCTCACTCTCCACGCTCTCCTCACTCCCCACGCTCTCCTCACTCCCCACGCTCCCCACACTCTCCACGCTCTCCTCACTCTCCACGCTCTCCTCACTCCCCACGCTCCCCACACTCTCCATGCTCTCCTCACTCCCCACACTCTCCATGCTCTCCTCACTCCCCACGCTCCCCACACTCCCCTTACTCTCCACTCTCTCCTCACTCCCCACGCTCTCCTCACTCCCCACGCTCCCCACACTCCCCACACTCCCCTTACTCTCCACTCTCTCCTCACTCCCCACGCTCTCCTCACTCCCCACGCTCTCCTCACTCCCCACGCTCCCCACACTCTCCACGCTCTCCTCACTCTCCACGCTCTCCTCACTCCCCACGCTCCCCACACTCCCCACACTCTCCACACTCTCCACACTCTCCTCACTCCCCACACTCCCCACGCTCCCCACACTCCCCACGCTCTCCTCACTCCCCACGCTCCCCACGCTCCCCACGCTCTCCTCACTCCCCACGCTCCCCACACTCTCCACACTCCCCTCACTCTCCACGCTCTCCTCACTCCCCACACTCTCCACACTCTCCTCACTCTCCTCACTCCCCACACTCCCCACGCTCCCCACACTCTCCACACTCTCCAGGCTCCTACCTGGCAAGAAAACGGGGCAGATAAGGGAGGGACAGACAGAGAGAGTGACAGAGAGGAAATGAGATTGAGAGAGTAGCAGAAAAAAAGAAGAAAGAAAAGAGTGTGTGTGAGAGATTGAGTGGATGTACCGCGTGTCTTTTAGCTCTTGCACAAAATTTAGTCCTTTACTCAACATCACAATTATACTGACTAGAGAACTCAGTGCTTTCAGTCTTATTTCATAAAAACTCTGTTTTCGTGTCATTCTCAGTTAATCATGTGAGATGGTCTCTTACTGAAGCACAGGGCTATGTACAGTAATGACTGTGACAGTGAAGAGTCTTTAGCTCTAGGTGGCAGTGTTTTCAGAGAGAAGTTTGGCTAGTTTGAGAAACACATTACATACTGTATCTGACTGTGTGCAGTCTTTGTGTCAGCTTCACGTACAGTCATTTCTGTGACTGGCAGAGCAAACAGTGAAAGCATACACACTGTATAATGTATCTGCTGAGAGGAGACAGTGAATAGATGCCCCTTGGCACAGAATCTGTGACTGTCGACAGAAAGCAAAAGAAAAGAAACTGCTGTATTTCTTGGTCTGAGAGGTCTCTCACTCTTGTTTTGTCTAAGAAAGATGTGTGTTCCAGTAGATTAGTCAGATTCATGTTCTCTTCCCAGAATTAGCCAGCATGTTAGTGCCATACCAGAGACTCCCTCACAGAATGGCCTGGAACTTAAAAAAAATAAAAATAAAAAAAAGCTTTGAGTGTCTGGTTTTAGAAGGTTTGTAATTTGCTGAACTCTAGAATTCTGTGCAGTAGAAACAGTTTGAGTGCCTGTGGAGTAAGTTGAGGTTTGTGTTTCAAGAACGTAAGCTGTCCTTAGAGTGTGTGTGTGTGTGTGTGTGAGAGAGAGAGAGAGAGAGAGAGAGAGCCTGTGAAGATAAAACACACTCCTAAAATAGATGTTGACTGAAGCCTGGACTACTGCCCTGACCTCAGTGCTTAGGCCCTTGCTTGGCATGGCCATGTACTCATAAACAACATACTCAGTTATGGGACTGCTTCTGTTAGCCAGACTGTGGTCAGGTATAAAGCCTGTTTGTGCAGAAACCCCAGGCCCCTCCTCCTCCACACGCCCCTCCCCTTCCATCACTGCATAAGAGTGTGCGTGTGTGTGTGTTTTCAAAAGAATCTTGCTGTGATGAAGGAGGCATTCTGCTGAAAGCACTAGCGAAAGTGGGACTTATCCAGTTGCTAGATGTTCTTTTAATTTTATGGTAAAATGAAAAGGAGAAAATCCTTGTTCAGTCTTCAGTGAACTGTAGTGTGGCACTCAGAGAATGAGTGTTTTTGAAGTACTCAGGGTTGTTTTTGAAGTGGTGGTATAACACGTGTCTTCAAGGAAAAACTCACAATCACAAAAAATCACAACCATCTTAACAGCTTTTACAAATGCTGGGACATTGTTGTTATAATGCGTCCTGAATGGCTTGTGTTGTTAGACCTGTAGCCAGCCATGGTTTTGTTTCGAAGTTCCACTGACGCCGAGCACAGCACTCCAGCAGACCACACTAAACTCGCGTTTCTTTACCTGGTGTAGAGATATGAGTTCAAACACACGTTAACTTTGGCCAGACACAGTCCAGAGCAGTCCTCTGCGTGTCTGTCTCTGTCACTGTTACACTGCTCAGATGCCACTGCTCTGGCTCCTTATATACTCAAAAATATTTGTTTTGTTTGTGGATTCAAAATAAATTAAAGAGAAAGAGTCTTAAAAGGTATGCCATGTCATGAAAAAGTGCAAGTTTTGCTCTGAGCCCAGAAAATCAGTGTTCTTTTATTAAGAATGTTCTTTATCACAATGAACAAAAGCATGCGTCACTATTAAAACATGTCCACTTCCAGATAGCCTGTTTTTATGTAAATATCCAATCATTTGTTTGGCAGAATCCGTATGACACGGACACATGTTTATATAAGTTCAAACCCAGGGGGATGCTTTGTATCCAGATGTGTGAGCAGCATCAGTGATGATGATAAATGATGTATAAATGATAAGTAATTTACATTTATTTGACAGAAATAGCCTTTTACAGTGCAGTGAAGCAGCTGCAATGTCTCAGACTACAATGGTCATGTTTCCAGTTGACTTGTGAATTTCTGTGACCCGTATCAGTGACACTACAAAAGACTTTCCTCACTGCTGACCGGTCATCCGTATACCTGTGGGTAGACTGAAAGCTTTTACATAAACTGAATGAGTGAATGTTTCCCTCCTCAAGCCATCAGGCCTGTTCTCTTGCGGGCTGCATTAAGACTTGTTTTGTATGTTCTCTTCGAAGATGTTTTCTCTACAGTCAATTCTCTATGCTTGTATGTTATAACCAGAGGTGGACAAAGTAAACAACTCCATTACTTGAGTCAAAGTATAGATACTCCTGGTCAAATATTACTCCACAACAAGTAAAAGTTGTTCAGTTCATTTTTTACTTGAGTTAAAGTACTGGAGTACTTGCTTTTAAAAATACTTAAGTATTCAAAAGTACATTTTCTTTTTATTGTCATCTCATTGTTGTATTGTTGCAACAATGCAGTTACAGAGTCTAATGACTCTGAAATAACCTACTGAATGCACTGAGAACCTGTAGAATAAAAAGCTTGTGGAATATGCGACAAAGCCTATAGAAACACAGTTGAACCAAGTGGTTCCTCTGTAAAAGATAGTGTATAGCTTCAGTTAAACAGGCACTAGGTTAACTCAGATTGGCCTTAAAAGGATAAACACGTCATAATGTTGTAGGCTAGGTTAATTTTACTTCTACTACATAGCATTGTCTGAAATGTGAAACAGCTGGATGACCATCGTCACCGCTTGATTTCTGCCCCCCTCGTCTTATTGGGACCGGGTCCTACGTGAATCCGCTGACCTTACAAATATTACTGTGTTTACCTGACAAGATTAAAACATATATTTCCGAAAGGATTTTTGTCAGCAACGTTAACTCGGCATTTTCGCTAGCTAACTATTAGTATGCGTCAGCAGTGGATTCACACAGGACCCTGTGTTATGCCCCAAATGGTTTTCAAGCCAACTGGTTTCCGTACACATACGGGAAGCAATTAGCTTGGAAACCAGTTGATTTCAAAAATGTCAGACATGGACTTAAGATATGGCCATGGCTGCTCTGGTGAGGAACCTTTATCATCTTTATCTTCCATTGTAGTAGCCATCAGTAAAACCGCCAAGTTCAGTTGTTAAAAAAAATGCAGCACACACTTGACTGACAGCATTGGAGTAGTTTACTGTGATTGGTTTTTCCCCTGTGATGAACACAATATGGCCTATCGCATTTTAGAAAAGAAAATTCGTCCGCTGACTTCAAAGCTATGCGTTAAAGTAACGAGTAACAAGAACCTTCATAGAAATATAGTGGAGTGAAAAGTACAATATTTGTATTTCAAATGTAGTGGAGTAAAAGTCATAAGTTTCCAAAAAAAATAACACTCGAGTAAAGTACAGATACTCGAAAAATGTACTTAAGTACAGTACTCAAGTAAATGTACTTCGTTACTGCAATAGTACTGCACTGACCTATCTCCACTATAAGGGTCTGCTGCTTTTGCCTTAGTAACAATTTCTTATGGTTTTTAGAGTCTGTTCGAAGGAGATCGGCGTGTGGCCCACATCTATACCTGAGACTGGACACTGGAAGTGTCACTTTTCATAGACTACTAAGAAAAGCAGCACTGTTTCATCGTCATGGATATAAACTTGATTCTTCTAATCTCTTTTTCCCCCCTCTTATCATCACAAGGTTCTCTCTATCTCTCTTTTTCCATCCATCTTATTTTGAGAGACATCTGTTGCTTGAGAGGTGGAATGAGTGAAAAAAATTCCCTGTGTTATTTTCTTTCTTTCTTCTCCTCTTCATCCTCCTTTTCTGCTAAAACTCTTTGAAGTTGGATTTGGACAGAGAGTGCTCAGCATGTTAGCTGGAGTAATTAGAATGGGTGTGTCACCACTCTGCTGGGCCATGTAGCCTTTGCTTCAGTCATACTTTCACTGCCCTTCCACTGCCAAGCAAAAGTCAAAGAGTTCACAGGTGTGTCCCCTCACTTTCCCTGTCTGTTTGAAAACATGGCCCATTGGCTGAGAGCTATGAGATTCAGTCCTCCTGCTTTTGACCCCACAGTCAACGGGAGGTGCCTGTGGATGCATAAAGAAACCAGGGTGTTGGTGTGTTGATTTTTTTTCCACTCTTAAAACAAGATTAAGGGCAGGAAAATCAACTCCCCTGTGGTTTTGGGACTCAAAACAAGAATGTCACAAAATGGATGCTATTAGCATTTGCTGTTTGCAGAAGCGAAGTGGAAATGAATTTCCTGCATGGAAAGGAGAGAATGAGAAAGAGTAGCTTTGCACCTCAAACTGATGGCTTTTACATTTCTCTTCACTTTTCGTAAAACCTTTTATAGGCAACTTAGATCTTGGACATTTAATTTGACATATGAAAACTATTCTCTCTTTCTCTGTGATGGTGTATAGAGCAGTATTCAACAGATTGCTTTGATCACGGGGCCCGGTCTTAGGCTTCCAGCTGTCAGTGGCATGAATACTTCGAACCTCCTCACTGTGCAGTAACACAGCACAGACACACACACAGACACACACGTGATCACTGCTTTAAAGAAACACATGAATGTGTGCAAACCGCAGCATGTTCAGTGCACTGTCTGAAACACATATTCCACCTCACAGTCTGGGTTATAATGTCTTCATGCATATAGTCTTTGTGAAGTCAGGGCATGGGTGGAACTGTTTGATCATAGCTTTTTAGTTGGAGCAGCTCTCAGATAGGGTCTGGTCTAGACCTGGTGGTGGCTCAGTAGATTCTGTCTTATATTTGTGTTATGTGGCCTGTCACTGTGAAAAGGAAACGTGAGTCTACAGGGTTCATACGCAGATCTAGGCTTTTCCCACATTTGTGTGTTAGTGTTTTAGCTCCATGAGTGTGCGTGTGTGTGTTCGCGTGCGTGTGTGTGCGTGTGCGTGTGTGTGTGTGAAGTTCTTTGCCAGTGTCTGTATTCTGCTTCAAGACTTTTGCTGTACCTGTTATGGTTGATGAGAAGAGATCTTTTCACTGTAAAACAGAGTCTCCTGCATACAGTAATCCATGTTCTTTTTTTTTTTTTTACCAGAAAACCACATTCATATTGAAACAGCTTCCAGCTCGCATGTTACCCAGCTAGCATGTTACCTAGCAGTTTCTTGTTTCTCATCATGTTGTCACATTAGAGGACTATGTAGTAATGCTGTGAGTCATGTTTTAAAATGTAGCAGTAGCACAAGGCTGTTGTGTATGGAGTGGCGCCGCTAACATGTTTACAAGGCTTGTCTATGTTCCTCGTGGCATTAGTCTGTGAAACATTCTCTCACCTGATTCCTGAAGGTCCTGTTTATAAAAGAAGCACCTGTCCTCACGTGTCCTCACCTGTCAGCTACTGTCCTCCAGATCTTCTCCAGTTTCAGGGCTAGTTAACCAAAGCTATGCTGCAGGATTCTTGAACAATGCAATTTTTCCTGAAACCCATAATTTCAACAGTTTTGATCTGGAATAACTGTGTGTACGTAAGGTCATCTCTGCATGATCATTTTACCTCAGAATAATTGGTTTAGAATGAGATGAAAATCATCATTTTGTTTTCATAGTCTGTCTTTCCTCTGATCTCAGCCCTGGACCAAGACTGCAAGATGTAGCTCATTTTTTATCAGTTCGCTGTGGTGAAATTGAGGTTTCTGAACTTGAATTTCTCCATCAGAACTCCCCCAGTCAGAGTCATTTAGCCCACAGATTGCTCACCTGGGCAGGGTTTGAGGTGTGACTTTGATGAGGACTGTGTTTGTGTGTTTGAATTTGACAAGACTTACCCTGCTGTTAAACATCAACCTGTTTGATGACAGACCTGTTTGGCATTAACAATGATTATCATTGGGTATCATATCCTCTATTGGCTGGCAGCTCCTGGAATGGGCGTGTCTACAGCTGTATGCTCTACCTACATCTTACTTTCTCTTTTTTTGTTCTCTTTGTCTTTACCTGAACTTGTTCAGGGGGCTGGAGACCCCTGAAACAGGCTCACAGTCTGGGGCCAATACGGACACACCATTTCCTGTTTTAGGACCCAGATCATTTGGCTGACATCTGAGGAAGTTGTCTAATCTTAGCTGTAAGTTGCACTCTGGGCAGTGTGGATCTAGGCTAGTGCAAGGCCACTCAGACATAGGTCTGTGTATCTACCTGTGAGCAGCTGAAAGGATTTTTGGGAATGAAAGAGAAAGGTGAGTAGTTAGGCTTCATTGTGTAATTGTGATCAATGACAGTTCATTTTTATAAAATGAGAAAAGATTGTGCTGCATCTGTTTTTCTGTCCTTTTGATAGACAGTGACGTGCTAAAGCAAAGCATTTTCGGTCATCTCCCAAAATTAGTGCTGTAACCTGATACATGTGGTATTTTTACACGGGCTTGGGTATGTCAGTCACTTTGAGTGGAAAGTAAGGTGTGACAGTGGCTATATTAGGTCTAAAGAGACATTTTATCATTTGTTTCATTCCAGTTTATTTCCTTAAGAGTTATGTTGAAGTTCAGAGCTTAAAATTGCTTATACTGGACATATTTTTGTTTGTTAGCTGAGTTTACATTGACTGTGTCTGTGTTTGATTGGCTCTGGCTGTGTGTGTATGGTTAAACCTGTCTCTCATCATGCGTGAGGTGTGTGCTTCTTTACCAATAATCACTACTGGTCATCCACTACCCAGAACATCGATTCTCTCTTCTCTCTGCTCTGTACTTATGAATGCATAGCAGTCAGCTAATATAGTTCACCATGGGTCTCAGCTCAGACAGGACATACAAGCATATCAGCCAGTTATTGCTCCAGGTGGTTTAATACACAGAGCAGGGTATTCTCAAAGCTGTTTTAGTCCAGTTACTAATTACTTGTGAAGTATAAGTAAAGGACATATCCAAGGTCAGGGGTATTCACACTTGTAGTTCACTTGTTTGTCACTCCATGCAAGAATGTTAAATGTGCTCATAATTATGTTAGAACTAGCTGTAGCATTTTAGTGGAAAAAGATGCATGATTTCTTTTGGAGCTGTTCTTTGTCCATGTCTAAGTTAATGTCTGACTGGAAAATGCTGTCCTATGTTACATTTATATTTGGAGTCATTTTTACAGGTCACTAGTGACTTAGAGCAACCCAGTGATGCTGTGCTGAGTGTGGGTGCTATGAAGATGACAGAACTCATCAGTAAACAGATTAGACACAGGACCATATTGTAAACTGGGTACTAGACCAGATACAGGAGCAGATACAGACCCGGTCTATAATGTCCTCAGATAGTGAAGGGATGATGTAGTGTGGTTTAGTCTGGGAGGAGAGTGGTGTCAGTATTTATGTTCTGATTTGTTGTAATAGACTTGTTTCTAAGGCATTTGAGGACTGTTTGTTTGTCACTCTGCAGGTGTCGTAGTGCGGTCGACTCATGGAGGATGAAACACTGGAGATTTTTGGTCAGTCCAATTTAAGAGCTTTGGTTTTGTTTTGATCCAGAGAACAGACAGCTGTGTGACTTTAGTGCTGTCTGTGAAGCATGGATCTGCAAAGGGGGTGTGCGTGTTTGTTTGTGTGTGTGTGTTTGTGCATGCCTGTCTCTGTGTGTGTGTGTGTGTGTGTGTGTGTGTGTGTGTGTGTGTGTGTGTGTGAGAAAGGTGTCAGAGTATTCCTCAATAAAATGTATTTTGGTGCAGAGATGCTAGAACTCAGCCAGTCAGCCTCAAGAGACCTTTCTCCTCAGTGTAACTCAGACACTAGATAGAATGACCCATTTGAACTATTCAAGCTCAGTTGTCACACCGGTGTAGAGCGGTTTGGCTTCATGGTACAGGTGGCAGTCAGGTGTTTAGGAATCAGCCTGAAAGCAGAGGTTTATTTCATCCTCCATCTGCATGGTGTTTCCACCTGAGCTTCATCTCCTCTCCACTGCACTGTTTCATCTGAGTGCAGAGTTTTTTTTTTCTGTTTTACTGTGATCGAAGCTTGTAGCTCCTCTTAACACAAGTACAGTACTATTCTTATGCATGCGGTTATTTGTTCTTTATTATCCTTGGTAATGCAATGTATGTTGTTATGTGTGGCTCTTAGGGCCAGGCTGCAGTACATCAAGAAACTTCTATAAGGAACAAAACTAATATTGAATGCAGTCATTGGTGAAGGCATTTGTCTCCTACTAAAAATAAACAAATTGAATGCAGTCTTTTGTCAAGGCATTTTTCTCCTACTAAAAACTGGAAACTTTTATCAGTCATTAACACATTTTTTACAGTTTATAATGTTCCTTTTCAATTGCATGTCTTATATTCTCTCTCTCTCTCTCTCTCTCTGTGGGTATTCTTGTGAACATGGCTGGCCTCACTCTGCTTCACTCAGGAATTTATGAGCTGAATCCTGCTGTGAGGTGCAGCCCTGTCTGGCCAGCACATGTGTGCCTGTCTCTACGTGACTCTGAACAAACCAGTCAAACAACGACGCTTTCAGTAGCAAACATATCTTCAAGGTGGTGCTCTCTAAGGCCTAATTGAGAAATGATCTTTCACTGTGGAGCAAGCATGAGACATGTGGGTAGGCATGTTGGAATGGGCCTTCTGATTGGTCAGCTCCCCATCTACCTCACCTTGCTCTGTTTTCATTGACATCAGAGATAAATTAAGAGTTTGGGATGGCGTTGGATGTCTGGGTACTTGTCCTGTGTGGGATCCCAACAGGATCTTTATTTGATCCCAGTAATCTCCATGTGGCTCCGTGTTTAATTCTGCTGAAATACTAATTTAGAGTTGAGCCGGGGGGGAATTCTAGGACGGCCTAAAAACTGGTTTACTACTAAAAACTGGACTACTGAGAGAGAAAATTTTCAGTTCTCCATCTCGTCTCAAACACACCCTCTCAGTCTCATCTCAAACACACCCTCTCCATTTTATCTAAAACACATGCTCTCCATCTCTTCCTAAATACACCTTCTCCATCTCCTCTCAAACAGACCCTCTCCATCTCCTCTCAAACAGACCCTCGCCATCTCATCCCAAACAGACCCTCGCCATCTCATCCCAAACAGACCCTCGCCATCTCATCCCAAACAGACCCTCGCCATCTCATCCCAAACACCCTCGCCATCTCATCCCAAACAAACGCTCTCCATCTCATCCCAAACAGACCCTCGCCATCTCATCCCAAACAGACCCTCGCCATCTCATCCCAAACACCCTCGCCATCTCATCCCAAACAAACGGTCTCCATCTCATCCCAAACAGACCCTCGCCATCTCATCCCAAACACCCTCGCCATCTCATCCCAAACAAATGCTCTCCATCTTATCCCAAACACACCTTCTCAATCTTCACACGTTCTCTCTTGTTAAAATGAGAGTGAACCTTCCCACAAAGAAAGCTTTTCAAAGACACTTTTGTTACATTTCTATTAGTATAATTATTCCATTGTTACAGGAAAACAGTCCATTAAAATGACCAGAGGTGGACAAAGTACACAGCTCCATTACTTGGGTCAAAGTATAGATACTCCTGATCAAATGTTACTCCAATACAAGTGAAAGCTGTTCAATCAGTTTTTTACTTGAGTTAAAGTACTGGAGTACTTGCTTTTAAAAATGCTTAAGAATTCAAAAGTATGTTTTCTTTTTAATGTCAACCCATTGTTGTGTTGTTGCCACAATGCATTTACAGAGTCTAATGACTCTGAAACAACCTACTGAATGCACTGACTTGCTTGTAGAACCTGTAGGATAAAAAGCTTGTGGAATATGCGACAAAGCCTATAGAAACACAGTTGAAATGACAGAAGGACAGCCATTGTTGTTTTCATTTTTTTTTAACACCCCCCACTGCACCCCACAAAACAGCATCACAGTGCTCTGACACAGCCCTAGCAGTGTGTGTGTGTGTGTGTGTGTGTGTGTGTGTAAATCAGAAACAATTATAGTTTTTTATTATAATCTTTTTCATCATCGTCATCATCAAGATTGAGCAAGTATACAATTTCAGTGTGTAGAAAAGTGGAATGAGAAACTGACCATAGAACATTTAGTTTTTACATGTATTTCTGAAAGGACTAAAGTCAATAATGTTAACTCAGCATTTTCGCAAGCTATTCGTATGCGTCAACAGTGGATTCACACAGGACCCGGTGTTACATCCCAACTGGTTTCCAAGCTAACTGGTTCCCGTACGCGTTCAGGCACTGTGTTAACAGCAGCAGTTGTGGTCTGCCTCTGTCACCAGATTCATCACACATTCACACACATGTTACTCGAGATTTTCAAGTGGCATCTCAAATGTACCGCGGCGAGCATGATTGTATACGTGAGCAGTGAGCACTACATCACAACCACCTACGAAAAAAGTTAGGCGAACACATACAAGAACCTGTCGGCTTGAAAATCAGTTGAGTCAGAACATCGGTCCCAACACGACAATTTGGTGGGCAAATCCATAAAAATCCAATGCAGCACGCACTTTGAGCTTGACTGACAGCATAGGAGTAGTTTACTGTTTACTTGTTTTTCTCCTGTGACCAGTGTTAATTTCGTCGACAAAAACTGTGAGGAAAAATGTTCGTCAACAAACTTTTTCCCATGACGAAAATGAGACAGTAACTAAATAAAAATGCATCTTTGAAAATAAAAACTGTGACGAAATATATTACCATTTTTGTTGTTGAATACTAATGAAACGATAATGTCAGAGATAGACGAATGGGAAAACAATTATAGCCTTCCTACTCTGGAAATTGAACGTTAAACATTTTAACTAACGTTAACTTGGCAACCAGCATTGCCAGATGTTCGATTATTATCGAATTTGTACGATAATTTTGCCCTCAATAATGCCGATCAATAATGCCAGTCCCATAATGTACGATAATCTGATAATTTTGTAACATTTAGCATTAGTAGTTGTAATCAGTCTAGGGCTCGGCTATCTCATTTTAATTCATTTCCCGACACAATCAGGATAGTGGATCCTACGTCTGTGTTTGTGCATCTCTTTTCAAACTCTTTCCGGCCAATCATTCTTGTTGCGATGATGAACTCATGAGCTGTCGTTAACTTAATCAAATCTTCTTTACAAATCAGAAATTTGGGGTATTTTATACTGACTGCAGTAATTTACAGGCCAGTACTATATTTATCCAGTGTAATGCAGTTATCATTATAATATTACAAGCTAATTTAGCTTGTCAAATGACCGCCCGCTCATATGAAGAGAGTTTGCGCTAGATATAGCTTACTGCTGCATCCATGTGAAAACAGCAAAATAAAAAACAAAACAAAAATGAGTGCTGAACAGGAAGGTGAGGACTGGAGAGAGGCAAAGTTTGTTTTTAAACAATGTGGCTTGTAGGCGGTGTCAAAAAGTCGTTCATCTCAGTAAATACATGGTTTTTTTTTAAATTACGTATTTACACGTATTTGTTCTCTTGGTTATGAGTCGCGTACGATTATTTCCCTCAAAATACGATAATTTTAAGCTATGATGCTTAAACCTTTCCCATCTGGTAGCGCTGCAACTCGTATCATGGCTACTCTCGGAAGAAGAAAATGAACGGATTTGTGACACAGTTTAGCTAGAATACAACTTAAAATAAAGCACACTGCAAAGAATGTGGGAAAAATACCTCAAACCTCGAGGCATTTGAAGATGCACCACCAAGAAATATGCTAATAAAAGTTAGACTTAGAAATCAACTTAAAGGCTTGACTTTGTTAACATAGCTATCTTGTTCAACTGACTTGGTAATGTTAATTGTGGATACCGATAGCAAGCCTAAGAATATCTGTATGCTTGATGAATCCATGAATTATGATTATGATTTAATTTTTTTTTTTTTTAAATGCAAATTGACGAAAATGTGACACATGTATTGGACTAAAATTTGACTAAAACTTGTCTAGTTTTTGTTGACTAAAGATTAAAACTAATAATGATCAAATGACTAAAATATGACAAACGAATATGTATTTTAATCAGAAGACTAAAACTAAGAATAAATCAAATTCACTTGCCAAAATTAACACTGCCTGTGACGAACACTATATGTCCTATAGCATTTTAGAAAAGAACATTCCTCAGCTGACTTCAAAGCTATGCTTCAGAGTAATGAGTAACGAGAACCTTCACAGAAATGTAGTGGAGTCAAAAGTGTAGTATTTGTCTTTCAAATGTAGTGGAGTAAAAGTCATAAGTTTCCAGAAAAAATGATACTCAAGTAAAGTACAGATACTGGAATAAATGTACTTCGTTACTGTCCACCCCTGAAAATGACCAGTCTCTGTTATAAACGATCAATTAATCAAGAATCTCACGAAGTGTTGTCTGAGAAAAAGCATGAATTGAGATATTGTTTTTAACTAGTCCAATCATCCCACATGAGGCCCATGCAAACACACCTGGAGACAGCTCCTTTGAAGAACACCTGTCTTAGGATTTGCATAACACCAACTACAACACGCACGCACACACGCATGCACGCACGCACATACATAAACACACCTGACAGAGGATTTCCATAACACAAACTGCCATATTCCCATGTGTTTGTCGATGTAATCAATCAGAATTCACCTGCTCCCCAGTGTTTGAGGGAATGAGAGAACATTTGCATGTGAAGTTATTCAAATGTAAATATGTGCAGTGACATTAAATTGTGTGTGTCTCTGTGTGTGTTCCTCTCAGTTTACAGGCTGCATGGTAAGCTGGATCTGATGCATGACATTTGCATGAGCCCATTGAGTCTTGGTGTGGGACCGACACTGATCAGCCATGGCACAGACTTTACACGTTAACAGCATCCACTCAGGTAACACACAACCCCTCCTCCTCTCTTTCATTGGTCTCTTTTCATTCTGAGGGCATGACCAGTGGGTGGGTGAGTGCCAGTCAGGTTCTGAGACGTGTCTTTGAGTGAAGATTGGGGCAGGCATGTGTGGAAAACGGGAACTGGTACAGTTGCATTGTGGAGAAGCCAATGTTGGACAGGGCTGTCAGGGGTGCTTTTGTTTTTTACTGTTTTTCCGCCGCTGTGATCAGTTCTCTAAAAGGCTGCACACACAAGTAATAAACAACAAGCAACATTTATTATTTCCAGTTATTTCCAGAAAGAATCATCATGCTTTACTCAGTGGTTTTCATATCATTTGGAAAAATAATTTTTAGTTCCATAACTGCAGAAGTATCTAACCCAGGTGACACAGATCAGGCTGCACACCCCTGCTGGCCTGTGGGCCCTGTGTCTCTGGGCATGCTACTGGTCTGTGGGCCCTGTGTCTCTGGGCATGCAGCTGACCGGGCATGCCGCTTTTTGTCAATATCGCACACCCCTCCACAGTAGTTGTTTTGAGCGCACAAGTCAACCATGTGCTTCCAGAGTTTTTGAAAGTTGCTATCTGTTCCCATTGTTAGCAGAGTAGAGACTGTGCTACTAGCTAGGCTCTTGACCACGGCATAATTTAAACCTGATGACTGTAGTGCTTTCGATAGTGCATTGCATTGCATAACTTAACATTATAACATAACATAATGACGTCGCTCTGATGCTACATTGACTCAAAAACAGCGTGCCACTTTGCCAAGGCTTCAATGAAGAGCGAGGATGCCTTTGCCAGCATGTGTTTTACAGCTGTAATGCTGTGGCAGACATCCACATTGCACAAGTTAAGGACATGTGAATGGCAATGTATGTACATTGCTAAAGGATTTTCACACAACATCTGTGAAGCAGCACCACTGTAAGCTTCCCACATCTTAGCCGCACCATCGTAGCACTGAGCTCTCAGGTTATGGATGTCAAGCTCAAGACTCACCAGAACATTCTTTAAGAGTAAAGCCAACGATTCTCCGTCTGTTTGGTCAGTCCGATAAGATACAACAAATGCTTCGTGCACAACAAGATCTTTGTCAGCATATCTCAACACCACTGCAACCTGCTCGTGCCTGCTGATGTTTTGTGTTTCATCTTCAATGAGGGCAAAAACGTCTGCTTCACGCACCTGCTGTGTTATGTGGATTTTAACGTGACTGTACATAATAGCAATCAGTTCATTCTTGTGTTTGCTGTGAACATAGCTAAATGATCTCTCTTGCTTCTGGAACACACTTCTGGTGTTCTTTGAATCTTTCGGTAGCTTTGCCCCCCCCCCCCCCCCCCCCCCCCCCCCCCCCCAATCAGTGTTGCCCATGCTCATAAGTTAGATCACAGTCAGCAGATTTGAGTGTTGGGCAGAAGGAATAAAGTCAAGGCAGAAATAGACTGCACAGAAACATGGTGATACACACTCACACACACACACACACACAAAGAGAAAAAAAGAGAGTGGGTTGACTGAAGACTGTTCTTAACATGGACAGTAAGTTGTTCTGGGGTGTATGAATAGACCATTAAATCATGTGGATGCCCCATCGCCTTCCATTGCCATCTTAGGTTTCATGTACTGATGGACCAATAAACACTACCAGTCCTCCCATTCTGCATTTCAGGTTGCCATGCCACAGTGAAGCCTGTGAGAGGGAAATCCTGACTCGTGAGTAAATGGTTGTATTGTAATGACAGAGCTGTATCAGCCTGACCGTACAGAAACATGAGAGAACAGTTTTGTTATCAGGTTGTCCAGTATATGGCTTTATGTGCCTGGCCAGAAGCAGCTATGGAACTAAGTCAGAGAAATGTTTTCATCGAAAATATCTGATATTAAAAGTTCCACCCTTGTCACAGACACATTCTCTCATCTTCTCTCATTTATTTGGAAACTGTTGGCTCTTGCCAGATAAACTCATACATAATCATTACCTGCTTTTCTTTCTTTTTGCTTTGTACATTCCTGCAAAGTGCATTAAAGCCTCACGTCCGTTTTACATCGAAAATGTATTTGTTCTTTCACAGGAATTTTGTTTGGTATGAGCTGATTTCCACATTGTAAGGAACAGGATGTTGACTAACTGCTGCTATTGTGTGACAGAACACACTTAAAAAAGAAGGGAGAAAAAGTACTGCCTGCTCTCTCAGTTTTCCTCAGTGATTTCAGCTCATTTCAACCACTGTTGCTCCTTTACTAGCTGCATGTGTTTGTTTTTCATGTTGGCACATCAACATGACTAGTAAAACCTTTCTCTCTTATGTCCCAGTGAGATAGTCAGTCAAGAGAGGGTCTTGTGGTCAAAAATCCTTCATGTAGGCAGTAGCTTTGGTTTAGTAAGGCTTGCTGGTGATGTGGAATGGTGGAGGATTTAGACTTTAGGGCGGCTGATGTCATCTGCCTGGGCAGGGTCAGGAAATACCAAGGCCAGTGTGTGAGAGAAAGGGTCTCTGTTCACTGGCCCATGAACACTGTGTGTGTGTGTGTGTGTGTAGTGTTTAGTTTTTGTGTGTTGATTCAGAGGCAAACTGACTCTGTGCTCTATTCTGAGCATCAGGAGAAGGCACATCTAGTCTGAAAGCACCCTTATTTTATGCGGTACCTTGCTCGTGATGCTTTTGTGTGTAAGTCATTGATATCTCATCTGTGTTGTGAAGAGGCATCATTCGACTGGAAGGACAATAAATTCATTGTAGTTTTAAATTCCTTTGGCGTTTTGGTCAGGAAACCTGTCTAGTTTGACCTGTATGTGACCAGGAGGAGTGAGTAACAGTTGGAGGGACAGAGAGACATGGTATGTGGACTCACTTGGTTGTAACTAGGTAACTGAGTTGCTTATCTGCTAACAAGGCTCTGAAAAGGATGAAGTTAGCTTCCCTGGTCAGTCTTATGCTAACACATGCTGCTGGCTATTCTAAGTATTCCTCCTGTGTTTTGAGAACTCCTTTCAGGCTTGTTCAGTTTACATTTGGAGTATTTCACATGTTTTGGTTTGAGATCTTGGTGTATTTAATCAAATGGATCCATCTGCTGTGTCAATAACAGTGGTTTTTGGGTTTTCCACCATACAGCCTGTGCTCTCACAGGCACGGACATGTATCAAGAGCCCTGCTCAGTGCTCTCAGTTTGTTGTCTTTTCCCATCATCTGTTGAACTGGCTGCTGTGTCATTTGTTAAACTCTAAACCCATATTTATAAAGACATCCAGGCCTCTTATCTGCTCCAGTTCTTTTGGAAGAAATTAGCTTATTTTTGCAAAATGATGCAAATTAATGTATGGATGGACATGGTTCACCTTTTCCCGTCTGAAAGTGCAGCACATGGTACTTTTAAGAAGTTTATGAGGTGAACTCTTTTGTTTGGGGGTGATGTGTGTGGATGAAAGGAGCTACGTACATTAATTCCCTGAAAGGTTACAGAGGCTGTTTTTAGACAAGCTGACGTTTGCTATGCACTTGTTCTCCCTCATCATGAATTTGAGCTATATCGAGGCCAAACATGCTTGTCTGCGTTTTTTGTTTTTTTTTCCCTTGCAGTCATGCACTAGGTTCCTCTGTCCATGATGAGTGATGAGTTGTGTAGAAGAGCTGTTTAACAGCCTGAGGGAAAGATATGTTTAGCTCTTTTGTAGTGAACATAAGGCTCTGAAACTGCTATCATTTTTAATGTGATGTTATGTTTTGGGTTCATATTTTGAGTTGATTACAGTTCTGAATATTTAGGTGGTTATTCATGTTGCGTTGTCTTCTCAGTGCTGACTCACTTGGTTTGTTGTGTTGTGTATTTCAGAGTGTGGAGTCCAGGTAAAGAGCCCTGCATATGATCTGTAGTCTCCAGAAATCATTGCATTCAGACTCAGACTTCCTGATGGTAAACAAAGATGAACCAGTTAGTCCTACAGAACCAGACTGTATAAGAACTCTTGAGAGAAGAGCAGGAACAGCAGTGAATTTTGAGTTGTTTACTTTACTCTAAAGTTATATTTGGGTTTAATGTTGAGTTTAAGCCCTCAAAATGTCACCCTTGTCCTAATAAACACTGGCAGAGCTATTAATTGGATCTTCTGACCTAGAGGGGGTATTCTCCATTTTTCTGGTTTAGTTTAAATCTCTGTTCTTGATCTGTTGAATGACATTACAACACTTTGAAGACAGTCCTCCATTAGTCATGTTTTAAAATGGAATGAGTTCCCATTTGCATATTATATTTTGCCAAGCCTTATGAGACTCTAGTCTGGGATATGCTCGTTTCACAATCAAACCCCAAATTCACACAGACATGTTACTCAGTCTCCTGCCATGTTTGAAAATGGAACCATTTCTAATTTCAACGTCAGTTTTTCCTGCCATCTTACTGGCCTGTTCTTTTCCCTGCACCTCAGTTTTAACCAATTATAGCTTCACCAAATAGTGAGCTAGTCACCCATCCCTAATCTTGTTTTAGGAGGCTTTATTTTTCTCCTCAACTCAAAAAACGCAGCTGGCCACTTATAAACCCTAATCCACAGTTAAAACAGGTAAGGACAAACATGAATGAAATGTCATTCAAGTGTTGGAGAGATATTAACCTTGAATGTAAAAAGTCCAGGTGAGCTCAGCTGTTTGTGTTATCTGGCTCTGTGTCTGAGTCTAAAGCCTTGTGGCAGCAGTCTGGGTTAAACTTTAACCAGAGGACTTAAGTGTTCTTAAACATGCTCTTAGAGGTGGCTCTGTTTTTCTGGAAGGGCAAATGCTTAAAATAAATCTGTTTCCTTGGCAAATTATCCACCATAAAACAGCATAACTGGACCATTGTTTAGGAAATAGAACAAAAGGGGTTGATGTAAACTGGTAACTGCACTTATATGTAGATTTAGACTGAGAGTGAGGGACATTTACTGGCAGTTGTGGGTAATTTTAGATGGTTGAATATTACTGGAGATTTCTGCAGTTTGTCTCCATTGCCCCAAGGTCACATGATTATGACCTCTTACCCTGCATGTAGTGAAGTCATCACTCAGCTGCCTGGTTTGTACCAGACAGTCCTGTCTGTGCTGCTGAGATGGCTGGTCTCTTTGCGACACGCAGCGCCAAAGTGGTTCAGCAAGCCTTAGACTGCCAAAGTGTGAGCATAGCCAAACAGGCTCTGCGAGAGCAGAGGGGTGACTGAGTCATTGAGTGCTCTCTGTAGTGAAGGCTTTCACTTCACTGTAATGCCAGCACAAAGTAAGTAAAACCAGTGATGTGTGCATTAGGATGTCTTTTTTCATATTGACTGAGTGAATTTAGCATTTGAATTAATCAGAAAGATGTTATTTTCATACCCAGCCCTAAAATGTGTTTACTAGGTGATAAGAATGGAGCAAAAGAGGTTATAAGAACAGACCTTAATGCTAATATTAGTTCTAAAGTACTGGAAATGCATGGGTTGATATGTTTATTAAAACAATATCACAACAAAATATTTTTAACATAAGGGAACAGATTAATCTGAATTGTAAAACTGTATGGGAAAGATTTTTAATTTCTCATAAAAAATTGTGTGGAACATAAATAAATAGTTAAATTGTGTGTGTGTGTGTCTGTCTGTCTGTCTGTCTGTATATGTATGTATGTGTGTGTGTGTGTGTGTGTGTGTGTGTGTGTGCATATGTAAAAGGTATTTGCAATCTTTGTGTTGAAGTGTGAATCTATCTTATTAGTTGTAAGTGAAAGTGTTGAGAGGATTTCCTCTCCTGCACTGAGGCTTTCTCTTTTTTAAAGAGAAACAGCAAGGGAGGTAGCCACACTGAAGAAACACTGCATGTTGTTTCTGATTGGAGGAGACTGCCAGCCTATAGCAGGCTCAGCTGTGCTCGGCTAAGTTTACACCAATAGTGGAATTTTTTCCCCTTATGGAGTGAGGATTGAGAAAGTGCTCGACCAACAGTCAGCTTGTTCTTGTTACTAAAGTCCATTACTGCCTTGGTAAAGAAGGGATCAGCAGGAGAGCTGCTGCTTTGACTTCAGCAGGCGAAACCTGAACAATGAGTGGATTAGTTTAACACACAACTTGGATGTTAAATTCCTTCTGTTTTTACTGTGTGTGGGGGAGATAGCAAAGCTTACTGGATCCTTACACATGCTGAGGTAAACTTTCTCAGACATTTCAAGTCTTGCTTTTACTCAGGGTAAAAACTACATGTCCAGAGAGAAGGTGCTTACTGTTTATGGTGTTTTAGTGGTCTGAGAAGTTGGTCTTTTTTCTGGGATTTTTTAATGTCTTTGGCATAGACTTTAGCTTCTTTCATGAATATTTCTGCATTGATCCACACCTTGTGAGAAATCATTGTCACAGTTTTTCCTTCTGTGATCAAATATTCTTCATTTGCTGGGTGACAGAGTGCATTGTTTTTTCATTTGACCAAATGGATCTTTGGGGAGAGGAAAATGTTTGCACAATATTTGTGTTTGGTGAGAGTGGAAGGCTGGGGGCTGGGTTGAGAGCAAACACATGGGACACAGAGATATTTGGCCTGTTGTACTTTGGCAGCATGTCAAACATGGAATTCTATGGTACTGTTTGAAGTAATAAATGAGGAAAAACGTTAAGCTTTTTTAATATATGGTCTATATTTTGTGCATGGAATGCTTGTTGTGTTCTGTTGTCATGAATATTGCTTTTTGGTTTGCTGTTCCTGGGCTTCCTGAAGTAGAAGCATGTGATCTCCAGATAAAGATGAAACACTTGCTTACTTCCATAATCACTTACTACCACAGACACACCTATCCTCATTTGTTTTAATTTTTTAATTCTTTGCCTTATTAAAGAGAAACTAAGCGTTTTAGCTCAGTACAGAGCATGATCTTTTTTCACTGCAGTGTTCTTCATTCTAATGTGAAAGTCAGTATGTGGCTCAATACAAATTACTACCGGCATTAAGTTCATCACTGCAGGAAATAAGATAATTATGTTGTCATGATATTCTCTGTTCCTGTAGCATCTCAAATCTCTAACCTTTTCATACTAAGGCTATGGATGTTACATAAGAGAAAAACATAGCCTTTGAGAGAACATTCCTAGCATTCTCTCAGTACCTTAATGGACAGGAACATGTGCTGCTTGTTGAACTTAACATATTTCAGAAAAGCTCTAAATCACCGTCAGTATATAAAAAAAAAACTTTCTGTAGTCATTCTGTTACTGAATTACATCCATAAACCTACATTTTTTCTGTATAAACAAGAATTTTAAATATTTGAGGGGGACCAAAAAGGCGTGTAATGTACTAGTCATATTTCACATCTAAATGATCTGAGAGATTCCTTGTCCTTTACTTTTCTTCCTTATATAAAATACGTCCCTCTGTCCCTGTTGTGGCACAGCTCTCATAGATTCTCATATATTCCGCTCTCTCTCTCTCTCTCTCTCTCTGCAGAGAATGATGAGGCTGAGAAAGACCCTTACTACTTGGAAACACCTTATGGTTTTCAGCTAGATCTGGACTTCCTCAAGTATGTGGATGACATTGAGAGGGGCAACACCATCAAGAAGCTGAACATTCAAAGGCGGCCCAAGCCCCCTAAGTCACTTGTGGTCTCCCAGGGCAGCGTGAGTGGCCAGACAGAGTGGACTTCAACTGACTCCCTGTCTTCCTCTAACAGCGATGAGAGCAAGCAGTCACCCATTTACTACACAACCAGGAACCAGCTAACCTCTCTGAGTCGTCCGGCTCTGGTCCATGAGGTACCCCAAACCTTTCTGAGTGCGCCTGAGGCAAAGGAGCAGCTGCCTCCCCCTTCTCCCCGTCTCCCACGGCACAACGCTCAAGTGGAGAAGACCCTGATGGAGACGCGCAGGCGGTTGGAGCAAGAACGGCTTCTAATGCAGCCACCCTCCAGTGAGCCTCCTCGAAGGCGATTGGCCAGTTTCGGAGGAATGGGCTCCAGCAGTTCTTTGTCCTCGTATGGTGGTGGTTCAGTGGGTGCAAGCCAGATCTCACCCAGCTCACTCCCTATGCATCATAATGGACACCTGGCTAATGGTGAATACAACCCCTACTTCACTGCCTCAGTAGGAAACTCCATCCGACACAGTCCCCTTAGCTCAGGTATGACCACACCTGTGACCAACGTCAGCCCCTTGCACTTGCAGCATATCCGTGAGCAGATGGTGGTGGCTCTAAAGCGTCTGAAAGAGTTGGAAGAGCAGGTGAAAACCATCCCAATCCTACAGGTCAAGATATCGGTCCTGCAGGAAGAGAAGAGACAGCTGGTATCGCAGATTAAGAACCCAAAACTGGCAGGACAGGGTCTGGAAGGGGGGTTCCGGAAACGCTCATACAGTGTGGGCAGTGCTGACCAGTACAAGCCCCTGTCTCAGTTACAGAAGAACTCAGAACTGCACATAGATGAGACAGCGAACACAGAGCAGAGCACCCAGAGGCTGCTGGAGTTCCGACAGCTTACGGCAGACATGCAAGCCTTACAGAAGAAGACCCAGGACCATAGCACGGAGCCTGAGCCCAGCTTATGCCAAACGCTAAACAGCCCTAATCAAAATACTTTGCTGAAACCATTGGGTGGTGAGCACAAGTCCGTTGGCGTTGGCACCGATGAGCATATGAACAGCATGGTTTTCTCTGGCAGGTTGCCAGGGCGAAGCCAGGATGTTGCCATCGGGACAGAGTTTCAAACACGGAGTGTGGCGGTTGGGGTGACTGAAGCCATGTTGGGGGTTAGCACGGAGGTGGAGACTGAAATTGAAATGCAACATCAGACCATCGAAGCCCTGAAGGAGAAGGTGTACCGCTTGGAAGTGCAGCTGAAGGAGACCACCCATGAGATGGAAATGGGAAAACTCAAGCTGGAGCTGCAAGCAGCTGGCTCAAGAAAGAAGGTTGACAAGAGCTTGATGGCTAGACCAGAGATGTACAACACTGCAGTGGAGGCAAAGATCTCTACACAGAGTCAAGGGGTTGGTAATCATTCGGAGGTGAATGGCACTAGCACAAGTTGTGTCCCACAAACACAGACAGTGGGTATAAGCTGCCAACCAGCCACAGAGCATGTTGCTGTAGGTCCAGAGATACCTATGGGTCGATGGGTGGTGGAGGAACGGGTGGAGGTTTGTGAAATGGGAATTAACACAGAGGAGATGGTGGAGGCATTAGGAGAGTCCAAAAAGGAGGTAGAATGTGCGAAGGAGTTTAGGTCCATTGGATCTGGAAGCTGTTCTGTGGATGTAATTGTCAGTCCTGTTAAAGAGCTGATCACCCAGGGCACACTGACTGATGCGGTGACCAAAATGAACTTGGGAGTCATGGTCTTGCCTGAAACCTGTTCTCAATACACAAACACAGAAGTGAAAACAATTAGCAAGTTCACTAACACAGATAAGACAACCCTCCTTGATTCTTGCACCACCACTCAGCTTTCCACAGAAGACAAGCAAACTAACACCATACCTATGGAGAGTCGCACAGTTGCTGTGGGAGATGGTTTAGTAAAAGATGCGCTGGCCACTGTGAAGACACGCTCGATAGCAGTGGGCACCACAGCAGCTGGAGAGGCAAACCATGAAAAGCTATCCACAGCCAAAACCAAAGATATTGGGGTCGGATATGCTAACATCCATGAGAACTTTCTGGTGGGACTCAAGACCAGAAACATAGCCTGTGGACCTTCTCAGCCTACCCCTCCACCACACACCTGGAATGTGTCCGTTGGAGACTCGTTGGGGACAGAGTGCCTGCAGCCACCCCTGGAGGCTGGAGTGGGCCTGGATCACTACATAGAACGAGTGCAAAAGCTCTTGCAGGAGCAACAGATGCTGCTAGCGGAGAACTACAGTGAGCTGGCTGAAGCATTTGGACAGCCTCATTCCCAGTTCAGCTCAATCAACAGCCAACTGGTAAACACGCTTTCATCAATCAACTCAGTCGTGAAGTATGGAAGTGTGGAGGAGCTCCACAATAAAGACCATCTCAAACTTCAAGTAGACTCTCAAGATGCTAAACAAGGTTAGTTCTAACATTTATGGTGAGATAAATTGGACCTGGTATTCTTGTTATTATCCAGAAGCTACATTTCTAAGTTCTTTGTTTATTTAGGCAATTCATTACGCATATCTACCTTACATCATATATATCTGTAACCTTTATATAAATTAAACTTGGCTACAAGTCTTTTGGGTAGATTACTGTCAGATTTGATTGTTTTTTCAGATGATTGCAGCTGATTCTCATGTTTGGGCTGGAAAGACTGGACACATTTTCCTTAGTATATGCACTCAGAAAACTATGCCATAGAATGTGCAAACTAAATCTGTGATTTGACTAAAGCATGGTTTCCAAAGCTCTATTTTTGCCATGGTGACCCTTGTGCGTACCACATGTTAAATGATGCCTGATTGGATGTGACAGGGCAAGGCTATCTCTGACCCTGAAAATGCATTGGGGCTTTGGACATAAACCAACAATGAGATCATTTCTTTTTTGGGGGGGGGGGCACTGGCTTGGTGCTGTTGTGCTTGTGATTGTTATGTAAGTGAATGAGGGAGGCTTGCTGATGATCTTCACACTCACTGAACAGATCACTAAGAAATGGTGCTGCTACTAATGTTTTTATCCCAAACAATGCCATTTTTTTCTTTAGCAGTGTTTTGTCATCAACTATAGGCTGGTTAGTCATATTATTATTACTGTAGTGTCAACAAGTGTCCAGAAATTCATAACTGATATCAGTTAAGCTATGTAGGGGTTAGTCTGGACATATTTTGTGGAAGCCCTTACAGTTCAAAAAAGCACAGTCGTGCTCTGAACAGTTGCTCTCTTATCAAAAATGGTTCCAATGTATATACTATGTGATTTCAACATTACTATACTGTAAGAGCACATAAAACCATAAAGATTTCATTCTCTGTGGCTCCACAAATAAATGGAATGTTCTTCTAGGTAAAAATAGTCACTTCATCTACGAAGAAAACACAGTTTTGTGATGTCCACATCAAATTCTAATGGATAGGTGGTTAGTTTGAGTTGCCAAGAATTGAGTGTTTCCATATTTCCTGCTGACTGATTTGGACTGAGATCGGAATAACGATCTGCTCAGGTACTCCTAACATCAGAGACCTTTTCTGTGGAGAACAGGTTGTTCTTCATGGTTTCGTCCTAAGATCACCTATACTGGGTGAATGCGGAGACACTCGTGCACAGTGACCTTTCCAGTTTAGAGCCTAGTGTTTGCATGGTTTGTGACTTTGAACAGATGGAGAAACCAAACTGCCCTTTCTCCTGCAAGTCTAGTGTAAGTCTGGTTTAAGTTTAAAACCGGATTACAAGACTTTGACAGCTTAACTTCATTTTCAGATGCAATAGAATTAAGCACAGTGGGGTTATGTTTGGGTCTGTTATTTGAAAACCATGGTGACTTTAGCATTAGCAGTTACTAGCAATAACAGAGGCAAATTCTTTGAAAAGGCTGTACCTCTTACAGTCTGGTATGTCCTATCTACAAGAGATGGGAGGAACAGTGTCTCAGTGCCCACAAACAGCAGGCTTTCATTTATACGACATTCATTTTGGGTTTTAGGCCAAGATCGTCGTGTTTCTCTTCTTTTCCATACTTAAAATGGCATTAAAGCACTGAGGAAAAAGACATTATGAACCTACTTCTCAGACTGATGTAACATTTGCATTTGGCTTTGAGTTGCATTGTGTCGTAGTGTATTTATGACCTGTGTGTGTCTGTGTGTGTGAGGTGTGTGTAAATGTACATTATGGCTTTGTGGAGATGAGTATTTGTTGTACCTGTTACAATGTTATCTAATATATATCATCTGTAATGTCATAATGTTTAATGTAATATGCAATCTGTTCATACATTCTCCCATCTCTCCGGTTGTATAATCAGACTCACAGACAGCCAGTGACATCAGCACCTCATCAGTCACTGTTAGGACAGAGATCAGAGGGTCACCACAGAGTGTGCCAACAGATGACTCAAGATCACAAACACCAGAGCAGAGTGCTTTGACACAACAGATGAACTCTGCTCTGCATGGTGAGGGCATTTTGGATCTGTTTCATTGACCCTGTATTTGTTTACAGTATGTTTTAATGAAATTAGTAAATATGGACACCTGCGTAAATTTTAAGATGGGTACATTAGGTAGAAATAGATGATCTGTGCTCAGACCAGTGTTTCTATCCAAACAGTCAAATATATTTGAGGTCAGTGTTTTCTAGCTAGTCTTTATGTGTCATGGGCCTTTTCCCATATTCAGGCTGTATTCATTTGTGCATTTAATTGACATCCTTATGTCTGTCATTCAGTGTCTCTCTGAGGTCACACACATCTCTAGAGAGTTTTCTGTGAGAGGGGCTCAAGGCTTGTGTCAGCAGTTTGTTCTCTATAGTAACCCACAGTCGGATACTCTGTAGACTGCAGTCCAGGCAGCCTCAGTCCAGACAGAGTGAAGAGTGCAGCCCAGGCTTTTCTGTCAGTACTCAGAATATGAACTGATGACCCTCTCATTGGATCTCATACCCAAATTGCCCCACCCCTACTGATGTCCAAACTCTACTGTATTTAACTCTGTCATTTAATACACAATCAGTGCATTAGTAGATGCAAATATTCTGGTTTTGGGTATGGAAGGACAGTGGTACAATGAGGAGAGATATGTGAGGAGAGGTTTTTGGAAACATTGCCTTAGGTCATGTGTTCATTTTCATGAGCGTATGGCTGACTTAAACAGAGTCACAGTCCATGTGTGTCTGTGTGTGTGTGTGCGTGTGTCTGGAGGACATGTGACAGATTGCTGCCTGCAAGCCTTGGAGCCATGTTCTCACCTGTCAAAATAAAGGAAACATTTAAAAAAACTAGAGAGAGAAGGGGATAAGAAAGGGGGAGGGTAGTGTATGTGAGAGAGAACATGGTGTAAAGACAGGAGAGAGAAAAAGAAAAAAAAAAGTTCTGAATGTATGGGCATGTCCTGGCAGTTCTCAGCACTGTCCTTTTTCAGTTCTCAGAGCTGTCCTTTTTCAGTTTCTGTGGCAGGAGGCAGAGGTTTGCTTTGGTATGTCGCTGAATGAAGCCTGTATTTAAAATGTTTGGAATAGTTTTGGCTTTGGGAAGTGTTACTGTTCCTCACTGAAAAGGAGCAGTTTGGAAATACTACCTTTTAATTCTCTGGTGGGGTTTTGCTGCTTCCTCCAAATAACGTTTTCTTAACAGTCTTGTCTTTTACTATTCCATATACCTCATATCAAGTGTTTTTATCCCATCACTTTTTATGCATATGTCCTGAGGCACATAACTGAGTGTCTGAGAGCAAGGCCTGGGTTTAATTAGTGGTGGCTTTTATGGAGAGGAAGCTTGTTCATTTTCCTGATTGAAAACCTGCCTTGTTTGTTGTTTTCTGCAGAGCACACCTATTATTTGGGTAGAGATGGCATTGGCCTTTGTGACTTTTAGTCCATTTTTGACAGCATATATTTGTTTCTGCCTGCTCACCCATGCATAGCGTATATTTTGCTTCTAGAGGCAGTACTGCTAACCTCAGTCTAACCTTAGTTGGAACATGATTATACTTCACTGCCGCCTACTTGCAATACGTGTCATTCAATAGAGAGAGGGTGAATTTTCAGGATGAATCCCTTTGAATCTTAATATAACACCTTTGATAGTGCTGGTGAAAGTGTGAATTTTCCTTGTGTTAATCAGTGTGAATTTTCCATGAGTGAATTGGCGTGTTCTCTTCTGTTCTCTGCAGGCCAGCCGTGCAGTCAGAGCACCCTGAAGTCCATAATGAAAAAGAAAGATGGCCGCCAAGGTTCTAGCAGTACCAAAAAGAACCTGCAGTTTGTAGGTGTTAATGGAGGGTGAGTTAAGCTGTTAGCCAAACACTCAGCTAGGATATAAATGCAGCCCATCTCTTCTGAAATGCAAAGTAATTTAGGGTTGAAAAACACATGGACACTTACATGTGAATTGCAGGATGTTTATCATACTAAATGCTGTTTAATTTTAATGCTAATCATTGGTTCAGGACTTGGCTTTTTGTGCCAAGTTGCCTACTCCACTGGACTCATGGTATTGCACCTCCTTTGGTCTAATGAATAACACAGAACATATATCATGTTTTTATTTAGGGTGTAACAGTCGTGTTGCGGTTCCGGAATATGGAACCACAACACGCTGCCAACCGCTGCCAGTGCAACCCCAACTCGCTGCCAGCCGCTGTAGGTGCAGCCTGTTGAGCTGTCATTACGTTACTAATGTAACAAAACTCATTTTTCATTTCACAGTTAACACTATAACACATGTACATCATGGAATTATTATTCTATATAAAGTTACGTCAAGTTGCATATTCTGTGTTAGGGGTATAATGGTACACATATTTGGTACAGGATGTTCGGTTCAGTGAGCGTTGTGATCCGAGTGAATATACTCTCTTCTACATTTCTGTATGTGGAACTAAAATTAAAAAGTTTCCTCTCCAATTCCACAACGGAGCCGTAACTGAGCAACTGAATTAGCACATGTTCAATGATGCAGCCTCATAAGTATGGCGACCGTAAAGCCAGAGCTTAAGGACCCTCCCGTATCCTTAAGGTCCTCTGTTTGGGAACATTTCGGTTTTCCAGTGAACTACAGTAGCAATGGGCAAAGACAAGTGGATAAGACAAAGGCAGTCTGCCAGCATTGTTAAACTGAAATCGGGTATGTTGCTGGCAGTAGGTTGAACATGATCTCATTTGGGACGCTGTCATCCAAATGTGAGGTGACCATACGTCCTCTTTTTCCCTGACATGTCCTCTTTTTCGGACCTAAAAAATGCGTCCGGCCGGGATTTCTAAATCACCAAAAATATCCAGGATTTGGCTTTTGTTTTCCACAGTCTCCATTCATTGTATATGTATTTGCATTGCTTTGACCATTTTCTTTAGATCCCACCCTCTTGCACACCACCAATGAACAGTCATGTACACTATCATGCCATAAACATTGGTTAAACTGCATCTCATTCATTACCGTTAACATCGTAGCAACAGCCAGAAGATCTTGAGAAAGCCATAACGCCACAAAAACTTGAATGGAAAGAAATAAGGTAATCTTGCCACTGTTATTATGCTAGCAGTTATTTGTCTTATTTGTCTTATCAAAGACTAGTTGGCTATGTATTGCGGCAGTTAAGTACAGATGGAGTTTCGCATTGCATTGTCAAGCCTTACGTGCACAACGACAGGAACCAAAAGTGACATACACTTAAATTTCCCCATAAGTTAGGAGGGGAATGCATCCCCCCTCCCTCCCGTCCTCCTTTATGAAGACCTAAATATGGTCACCCTATCCAAATGTGAATATCGAATATGATTATTCATTGAGACGGCATCATCCAAATGTGAATATTACCAGTACAAGGAAAAAAATGGAGAGCAAACTGGAAATTATGGTTTATAAGTTAATAAATTTACAAGTAAATTCATATTAAATGAAAGGAAATTTCACGTTTTGCATGTCTTTTCACTGTACTGAAACTGTACCTAACCATGACTTCAAAACCGAGGTACATACCGAACCGTGACTTTGGCGTATCGTTACACCCCTAGTTTTTATCAGTGTTGATTTTCAAAAAGTGATCACATCACTGGAAATTTTAGCTTGCACGTTTCATGCCAATATTTGTGGCAGCATGATGAAACACCAGTCATGAATGATGAAACACCAGTCATGAATGATGAAACACCAGTCACGAATGCATAGATTTAGTTTTGGCGCCCACTCACCTGCTGCTGACTGTGTCCTGAAATTACATGAGGGCTGGAAAACATGACTGCTGCCGTCCTCACTGCTTGGACAGATTATAACAGATTATTAGGATGAATTTGGACCCAGGCCCACTGGCCTCCAACTTTAACATTTCCACTTTCACATCAAAGGCTGATTTAAGACTAAGTCGTCAATTGTGATTGAGTGACTAGGAACTTAAAAAAAAAAATTAGGACAAAGCAGCAACATTTTGAGCCTGGTTTTGAACATCCTAGGACGCTTTTTTTGGCAGGCACAACTCTTGCAGAAGTCATTGAAATTGCACAGGTTTCACCACTGAACAAGCATCTTCTGTAAACTTCTAAAGGGGCATTTAACCGAACGCGAAGCGAAATTTCGCTTTGCTTTCCTTGCGCTGGTTTGATCACTTTCCTGATAAAACTGAGCAACCGAATTTCACGCTACGGCACAGCAAACATTTTTGATTACACCAGTCAGATTACACACGACTGAAGACATATCTGGGAAGGGACCGTGGCTTCTAGCCCTACTGGAAGGTGATTGGCTTTTTCTTAGGTGAAGGACTAGATGTGTTTTTTTTCTGAGCATACCAGTCTTTTGGTTGAGAAAATTTTCATCTTAATATCTTATATTTCTGTGAAAAGCAGGGACGAATGGAGTACATATTTGTCTGTGTCCAAATTCAGTTACAGTTGAGGCAACTTTTCTAACTAAGCAAAAATCCCAATAAGAATTCGTCTACATTTGCAGTATTTATGGAACAGTTTACAGTGGAGGATACAAAAAAGCTTTTGTTTAAGTGCCAAATAAAATGGAGGACTATTTAGATTTTCAATACATTTCATATTAGTCTTATTGCCACAATAAATAAAATGTTTGTCACAGACTTTGATATGCCTTATGCATGAAAGGCAGCAATTGACAGGTTTAAAATGAGAGATATTATGATTTACTGAGTAACAGGGTGTAATGCCAAAATAATAGATAGACACGTACACAGAAATATGTACACATAGTGCATTGAACAAATGTGGTTATTTATTGACATAAAGATTAACAAAATGGTCTCCATTTCATGGTTCCAGCCATGGTCTTTGACAGCAGTGATCAGATTTAAAGTTACAAATTGAAACACAAGTAACATCTGATATTATCCTCATGTTCACACTGGAAATGCGCTGGCTTATGCTGAGGACCATGTAGAAGGAGGGAGATTCTAACATTATTCGGAGGGTATATGTGAGAAGCTGACGTACATTATCTATCACAACATAACCATAATAATAATAATACCAATAATATTGTGATGTGAAATGTTTCTTCATCTCTCTCTTTCTGATGGAAGGTATGAGACAACATCTAGTGATGAGTCCAGCTCAGAGGACAGTAGTTCTTCAGGATCCGAAGATGAAGATGACGACTACAAAGAAAGGATAGAGAAAACAGAGGAAAGGGTCAAAGAGGAATTGGGTAATGAGGGAGAAGTGAAAGCCAGAAGAAGGGTTGAAGAGACAGATCCAGGAAAGGAGGAGACAAGAGAAAGGTGTGTGTTCCTCTACACTGCCTGCTACTCTTTTATATAGTTGCTAACCAGAAGAGACAGAGCCAAAATGGAGTAGGTTGTTGTCATCAGCAACATTTTACAACAACAACAGTGTAGTTTATGCTATTGCAATTATGTAATGACAACAACTGTGCATGACAGTGCACCAATCTAGACAGCAGGCCTACAGCTACAGCTTCTCTTTGTTTAGTCAATCTTTCTGCTGAGCAAACACTGCCCTGATCGTGCATCCTCAGAAACCAAGGGACAGTGCTTTGTTGGTCTGGGGCACTCACTGCTCTCATTACTCTTTTAGGTATGAGTTAAGTGAGAAGATGGTGTCTGCATGCAAAGCCCTGCAAACTTATCTCAATGATCCTGAAGCTTTATCCAGCAAGGACTTGGTAAGACAACACAATGAACTGATGTCATTGAACAGATTATTATTCATAATCTCAGCAAACACAGGCTACACCATTCCTATCACAATGAAACATATTGTCTCAGTAAACCAGTCCCATCTTTTTACCATACTGCATTGTTAATACATAACAAACCACTTAAACTTAATATGATATGGTGACCAGGATTCAGGCCAGACTAGCACCCAGACTCTAAATGCATCCAGTGTCCCTCTACTTCAGGCAGGAGAGTCAGTCCAGTGTCACAGGGCTGACTAAATCATTTGTGACTAAAACTGTTTAAAGAATGGTTGAGCCATGGTGAGCAGTCAGGCTGAAAGACTAACCAGTGACTAAACATCTAAACATGTCCAGCTGTGTCCTGGCACAGATACAAACTCTGGGCAGGCTTTTGTCTCTCCGTCTGTGTTTAGGACCAGCAGAAGCCATACTGTCTTTAAGGCTGATTAAAAATAATTGCAAACACACTTTTGCAAAAAGTCTTCAGAAAAGTCTTTTCTCTAAGCTCTTTGACTCTGTTGTTTGTCATCACTAAAACTGTAATCAAAACACCTATTGATGTATTGATTTTTTTCTGATGAACATTGCACACGGGGATGATGACTAATTTCTTTAGTGTTTCAGTCTGAAACACACTGGATAATGTGTAGGTCTGTTGCTTTTTCTGTTTTGAATAGGAGACACTAATTCTTTTTTTTTTCTTTTGGAAATATGACAAACCATCTAAAATACAAAAATATGAGAAACAGACTGTTTCAGATGACTGTTCTTGTATAAACGAGGGCAAAGGTTGAAATGGTTTGACTCCATTGCTGCTTCATGTAGTGTTATGCTTATAAGGAAATATTTGAAGACTGTGTCCAGCACTGCCACAGTATGCAAAATTTTTGATAACTAAAATAAAAAAACTAATAGAAAGAAGAATAACGTGGATAATAAAATAGTCTCCAGACTAAATTAGATTTTATTTTAGTCATTTTGTCATTTGACTTTAATTGACTAATATAATATGGATAAATAGAGTCAAGATTTACTCTGAAGACTAGGACGAAAACTAGATCTGAAACAAGTAAACCCCTGCAACATAAATCTTATTTTACCCAGCCATCCTCCACCCAAACACTCTTAGACTCTCTGCTGACTGATGTGTATGTGTTTTTGATGTGTGTTTGTCCCAGAGGGCTTGTCTTAACACGGTCCAGCATGAGTGGTTCCGCGTGTCCAGTCAGAAGCTGGCCATTCCAGCCATGGTGGAAGATTACCTGAATGCTTTCAGAGTCATTTCGCCAGCTGTTCTCCAGCACATTGTCAACATGTCTGATGGCAATGGAAACACTGCCCTCCACTACAGTGTGTCTCACTCCAACTTTGACATAGTCAAAAAACTGCTCGATGCAGGTGAGAAAACAACCTTGAATGACCTCATTGCCAGCAGCAGTTCTGTGGCTAGGAACTAAGTCTGTACAGTTCAGGTGCTAGCATGTGCAAGGCAAAATTGTATTATTAGGGAGCTGATTTCTCGATTTGGTTCGGGGGGCACGGTGGCGCAGTGGGTAGCTCTGTCGCCTCACAGCAAGAAGGTCCCAGGTTCAATTCTCAGCCATGGGTTTCTTCCAGGAGTTCCGGCTTCCTCTCACACTAAAGCCGAATCTATCTGTGTGTCTGCCAGAGTGTTTCCCTGCCTTTTGCCCAATGAACACTGGGAAAGGCTCCAGCACCCCCTGCGACCCTAATTAGGATAAGCAGCTTTGTGAGTGAGTGGAGAGTTTTTCCTGAGATGAGGTTTAGCCAGTTGAACCAGTTCACTGTAGCTCACCTCTATAGTGGAGCGTCTAAAACGGGGAAATACTGTTACTCTTTTTTTCCCCAATTCTGAGGTAATCTGGTTTGGCTGCTAGATAAGGTGTAAACTGTTTGTTATGTGTTACATTTTATCACGTCTTTGCCCACTCCTTTTAATTACACTCCCAATGACACATACACACACACACACGCAGTGGGAATACCAGTTGTACTGGTAATGCTGGGCTTATTCACCTTCCATTGCCATACTCTCTGTCATGGTGCATTTAGCAATTGTATAAATTAATCCTCCGTGCACTCTATGTGTAAATTTCTTTCTCACCGTAATTTGGACTTGCAGAAAGAGCTGGCTGTCTTCATGAATACTACACAGTATGATGAGGTGCCTGTACTCTAGAGAGAAAAAGCCCATTGTCAGAGTTTCTGTGTCCCATTTGCCATCAGGGACAGCCCCCCATTGCGGCTATTGTCTGCTGCTCTGGCCAGATCCTCTAGGCTGGGCCATGTCTGCAGTCAGTGAAACACTGCTTTGGGTCTTTTGCGCCATCTCTCCTGCGTCTCAGAGGGTCTCAGGGTCTAAATAGCACAGTGCCCTCCCCCCAACAACTCTGACAATGGAGGCCCTTCCTGACAGAGCTGGTGACATGAGAGGTGGACATGGGGAGGACTCTCTCTCTCTCTCTCTTTCTCTTTCTGATGTGTCTTCCTGCCTTTGTGTTTCCAGATGTCTGTAACGTCAATCAGCAGAACAAGGCTGGCTATACACCCATCATGCTGGCAGCACTGGCTGCCGTGGACGCCCACAAAGATATGCAGATAGTGGAAGAACTGTTCGGCAAAGGAGATGTCAATGCCAAAGCCAGCCAGGTTCAAACATAACAATCATAACAAACAAAAAACCATATTCCATCTTTTGTAGTAGTTTCCTCAAGCCATCATATGGAGTATGACAATGAGTAAAATTAAGTTTGCATTCACATTAGACAATTACCACTTGATTATCCTCATTTATGTTATAGGTAAATGCGCACATGCGCACACACACACACACACACACAATTTGAACTGCATCAACTTTAAGACAAGGACCTCTTGAATGACTGGTTGTCGTCTGACTGACATCAGCAGAAACTCAAAAGTACCTAACCAGCCTCTTTAACCGATTGTAACTAATCATAACCAGCCTAAACCAGCCTCCTTAACATCTCCACATTGAACAAAACTGATTTACCAGTTAACTATTCATGTGTCAGTACTGATAAAGACTTCAAATTAAGATTAAGTTGTCACCACATTTGAGTTGTTTACCACAACTCACCAACTTACCAACAGCATGCTCTTACAGAGTTGGGTGTAAAACAGACAGTGTGAGGTGCTGCCTGTGTTATTGTGTGCTCTCTGTGTTGCAGGCGGGACAGACAGGGCTGATGCTAGCTGTTAGCCATGGCAGGATGGACATGGTGAAGGCTCTGCTGGCCTGTGGGGCAGATGTGAACATCCAGGATGATGAGGGGTCCACGGCGCTCATGTGTGCCAGCGAACATGGACATGTGGAGATAGTCAAGCTGCTGCTGGCTCAGCCGGACTGTGACGCCACCCTTAGAGACAGTGTGAGTGAAAGCACCCAACAAACCATTCATTCACTTAGGGAATGCCACATGCCTGCGGACATGAGAGAATGACATGTGCCTGTAAACATGGGGAGAAGGCTTATTAGACAAACATTTTTGTAGACGTAGGGGAAAGAATTATTCTTGCAGACGTGGGGTTAAGTTCTTTAGGAATAGTGAGCAGTGAAATTCAACCTCTGCATTTGACCCATCCTAGATGGGTGAACACACAGGAGTGGGAGCAGTGCAGTGAGCAGCCGCAGCAGGAGCAGTTAGCAGCCGCAGTACCATGCTCGGGGAGCAGTTAGAGGTTAGGTGCCTTGCTCAAGGGGTGTTGAGGGAATGTTGAGGAAGGGGAAAGCTGTTCATTCACTCTGCACTTTTCCTGCCGGTCAAGGGGATTGAACCGGTGACCTGCTCACAAGCCCACTTCTCTAACCTTTAGGCCACAGGAATGACTTGCGGCTGTAGACGTGAGGGAATAACATGCCTGTAGACATAAAGGACTGCTGTATTCCTGTAGACATGAGGAAATGAGCATTTGGGCTAATGAAAGCTCTTTCTTTCCTCAGGATGAGAGCACGGCCCTGTCCATTGCTCTGGAGGCTGGACACAAGGATATTGCTGTGTTACTCTATGCTCATGTTAACTTCTCCAAAGCTCAGTCACCGGTCTGTACCACTCTTACGCACCAGTACAAACTATACAATACGGTGAACAAGTTAATACAGACCACACAATACTATGAACGTGCTAATACAAACCGCACAAAACAATGAACATACTAATACAAACCACACAATACTATGAACACGCTAATACAAACCACACAATACTATGAACACGCTAATACAGACCACACAATACTATGAGCACGCTAATACAGACCACACAATACTATGAGCACACTAATACAAGCCACACAAAACAATGAACACGTTCATACAAACCGCACAATACTATGAACATGCTAATACAAACAAATGGCACAATACTATGAACATGCTAATACAAACCAAATAACACAGAGAACACAGCAACACAAAGTGGACACTTAGTATATGTTGACCTAGTCACTGTCAGGACATTCAAACACATTCTTATCCCTTCCTCATAAACTTGCTGTCTGTTTATGAAACTATAGTCACCTCAAAGATCAAAACTGAAACCCTCTAACAGCTACCTTGTAATAATTAATTAATTAATTAAAGTAAGTTAATTAAGCTTATGAATGTAGTGTAATGATGAATTATTGCCAAAATGTTGTAGCACTCACTTTGGTCCCATTGTTACATAGATTATTCAGATTTTAAACAACAGTCATATTTTCTATTGTCAACTATGCTCACAACACCCCTACATTAGCCTTAACAAACAGGACTTTGATTTACGTTTTATCATACACTTCAGCATGAGATTTCTTATTATCTGAGTAACAGGACCCTGCCTATAGACTGTTGTTTATGTTTGTGTGTCTGTCATCTCTGAACAGGGAACACCCAGACTTGGCAGGAAAACCTCCCCCAGTCCAACCAGGAGGGGCATATTTGATTAGGGATCTAATCCTGACCACCCCACCCCCCCTCCACCACCACCACTACCACTACCACCACCACTATCACCATTGCTGCACTGCACCACACCAGTCAGGCTGAAGCACCGTTCTCTACATATGCAAACATCAAGGACACAGCTTTTTCTTTGTGTCTTTCCTCTGGCTCTTCTTTCTTTGGTGTTCTCAGTCATGTTTTAGAACCTATGTTGACTGGGTGACTGAATCTGGTCACTTATGCGGGAGAGGTCTGGACTCATTGTGAAAGCATGAAGAGTTACAAATGCATTTTATGTCAGAGATCACCAGCACTAGTCCATTATAGAGAAACCCAAGCCTTTGCATCAGTGTTTTACACTGGAGCTTTACTGCAGACACCCTCTACATCACATTATGATGACACTAATATTGAATACAAATATTTCTCCATGTTTTAGCCATGTTGTTTCTACTTTTCATTTGTGTATGTACAGCCCTGAGTTTAATCAGTAGTTTTATGGGCTTAATAATCAGAGAGATCTTACAGAATATTTACCAGAGCTCTGTACTGAAACTATCATTTTACATACTGTCCTCTTTGAAGCTCATCAAAACCCCAAATTATTCAACTGACACGACAGGCTGAAATTTCAAATCATCCAATCATCATTTTAAACTCGTACTATATTTAGATTGGGAATGGACTCTGATTTTATACATTTTATCTGTTTAAAAAAAGCATATTTTTGGAATTTCCTATGACATTTTAACACTACATGAAGTTAAATATATTTATCAATTAAAGGTTTTTTATTGCAAATGTAATTGTATTTTCAGTGTACATAATGTATGTTTTCAGTATGTGGATGTCATAATTATAAAACCCTATATCTGTACAATAGGCTGCCCTGTCTTAGAGTTTATTGGGTACTTTACTCATAAATATGAATTTTAGATACCTTTATACTTAACTATAAATTGAATGAAAATGGCATGAATCTTCCTAGCACTCTTCCCCTCACAGATGAAAACATCTTGAAATCCCTGTGGTTGATTTTTAACTCACCGTCTC
The DNA here is from genome assembly GCF_902362185.1 of Chanos chanos. NCBI lineage: Eukaryota > Metazoa > Chordata > Actinopteri > Gonorynchiformes > Chanidae > Chanos > Chanos chanos. Next base: position 45,108,740 of record NC_044495.1, read on the forward strand.
CCTCTTCTGGTGTCTGTTGGCATATACAGTTGATGTAATTTATTTCTCAATATG